>NC_044913.1:60939015-61164015 GCF_001633185.2 Quercus lobata
GGCTGCATAAAGCATGGTACAAACCATAAAGCCTACAATAAAAGAACATAAACCCTAAAAGCTTACATAAGCAACATGGTTACAAAGCACCAAATACTGAATAAAAACTTAAACAATATAAACTAAAAGTGCTTAAAGTTTCTCCCCTTCAAAGTGATGAAAAGTTGTGATGCACTTGAAACATATATACTTGTAACCTGAAACACTTGCACAAAACACATTAGACCCTCAAGGTAAAGCAAGTAATAAAAGGACAAGAATAATATAACAAGTAAATTGCGATCAAGTAAACATGATGTGAAACATGTGAGCAACTTGATCATACACCAAAATAGTCATATAGAAATGACTACAATGATCATATAGCAAAGCAAATGATCATCCGAACATGCATTCCATGGAGCACAATAACATTGGGATATATGCAAGTCCAAAACAAAAACATGATGTCATGAGAACCACAAAGCATAACTCAAAGCACCATAAAGCCAACAAGAAAACAAACAGAACAAAGTTTTCTTATGATCTCAATGTCTTCTCCCCCTTGGTATATGCATCTCCCCTATGGAATAACTCTCCCCCTACAAATGTGCATGAGAAATAGAATTTCTCCCCCTAAGGATGTGCACAAGAGTCATATAGAAATGAAAAAACACTCCGGTATAAACTCTAGAGTATACTCTCCCCCTTTTTGTCAGGAATAGACGAAGGGTCAAGAAGAAATGAGGGCAAGAGATGAAGGAACGAACAATGATAATGATGCATGAGGGATGTGAGATGAATGAGAAAATGAAGCTCAAAACAAAGACAAAGTAAAATGCTACAGAGCATAAGGTAGACATGACAAGCTAAGATGAAGAAGTAAGGTCAAGACCAATGCATGACAATGGTAGCAAAGGTGTGTGCAAGAGGTGGCTAAGTGCAATGCATGACCAATGCATGAAAAATGCACATGTGGGGCAAGGTGTGTTAAATACATAACCAATGAACCAAACATCTTCCAAATGAGGAGACATGAGAAATCCCAAAGTTTGGTACTCATCAGAGTCCATACAAGTGAGAAAATATCTAAGAGGCATTTTATCAAACACCTAACATGCACACTATGAACAATAATGTGAAACAATGCATGAACATCATGAAATTCACCCTTAATACATGTTCTTTCTGCCACAAGGGGCCAACATCCAATGCAAATCAACAAAAGAAACCAATCCTATGAAAAAATTTGACAAAAATTAAGTTTTCCCAACCCTTATGATAAAAATCTCAACCAAGAGCACAAAACTCTCCAAAACATAATCTAAGGATCAAAATTAATGAAAAGAGTTTATAAATACCTTAGAAATGTTAATGGAATGAAAAATCATTCAAATTGGTTGGGTTTTGATGTAAAAATATTGAAAGAGGGGTTTTAGAGAGGATGGGAGAGGTTTTAAACAAGTTTCCCATAAAAAGCCCTTTAAAAAGCTGTTTCTGGGCGTTTCGCGACTGGGCGAGTCGCGAGGTTCAGTCGCGAAAATTTTCGCGAGTCGCGAGTGAGTCGCGACCAAGCCGCGAGTGAGTCGCCAAAAGCTTCTGGATGAACTCGCGACTGGGGTTTCGCGACTGGCAAGTCGCTAGCTGAGCCGCGAAAAACTCTGACACCAGTTTTTCAAAACAGAACATGTTTAAACAATGAAAAATAAAGTAAATACTAAACATGATCACAAAGAGTGATAAAAATCACTTCCAAAAACATATAAAATGATCAAAAATCTTTTTGAATTAATCCATATAAGATTGAGCACACACACATCACATTTAGACAAGTACAATCTAACAAATGAATAAGACATTCATTGAACATTAGGCATATGTGTAGTGTGTGTGTATCAAATGTGGAATAGTCCTTAGTCTAGAGTGAAGCTTCAATGATCAATTCAATCAAGTCATACACAACTAGTACTAAGGCTGTGTTTGGTTGCCGTAAAACGTTTTCCGGAAAATACATATTTTCCGGAAATGCTAATTTCCGGAAAATGAAAATATTTTTGTGTGTTTGGTTGTATTTCAAAAAATTTTCCGGAAAATATTTTCTAGTGTTTGGAAAAGAAGGAGGAAAACACAAAACCCAGAAAACACAAAAGCCACAACCCAGAAAATCGCGGTCTCGCCGTCGCGAGATCGCGATCAACGGCGCGGTCTCGCCGTCGCGAGATCGCGATCAACGGCGCGATCTCGCGTTCGCGATCTCGCGGTCGACGCTTCGCGAGATCGCGTCGTAGATCGCGATCTCGATCCGGCGCGATCTCGCGAAGGCGAGATCGCGATCGACGGCGCGATCTCGCGAACAACGCTTCGCGAGATCGCGCCGTCGATCGCAATCTCGATCCGACGCGATCTTGCGAAGGCGAGACGGCGATCGACGCTTCGCGAGATCGCGATCGACGGCACGATCTCGCGAAGCGTCGATCGCCGTCGTCGGACTGGTCCGCGCGCGTTCGATCGCCGTTTTGTTCTGGGGCTCAAGCTCGCGTGTTGTGTTCTGTTTTTTCTCTCCCTCTCTCTGCGTTTTGCAAGCCACGGAATTCATTTGAAGTGAAAATGAAGGCAGATTTGCATTTCCGTGGTCAAGGCTTCAAACAACGGTCAACAGGAAATTCATTTCCGGAAAATAATATTTTCCGTCACAGCCAAACGCTCCATTTTCCGGAAATTGATTTCCGGAATTCATTTGAAGTCGAAACAAACGCACCCTAAGTCAAGTGGTCTATCTCAATTATAGAAATGAACATATATGACCTCCCACAAGAAAATTATTACATAAGATTGAAACTTTTCATTTGGCTTCTTACAATTCATATCATTTGATCATTTTGAATCAATACAACTCATTTTGAACAATACATCTCATTTTTGAGAATGATGCCTAAAATTTGTGATATTTCAATTTGATGAACAAGCCTTTGGCTTTTTGGGCATCATACATTTTCATATAAGTCGCTTTCCCTTTTTCCTAGTCGAATACTAGCATGTGCGACGGCTTTTGCAGCTCATTATCTCTTTTCATTTTGACATTTACATTTATTGAGCTCTTTTTGCAATAAAAATAAAAAAATGGGAAGAGATATAAGCATAAGTCTACGCATGTATCAAAACTAACATGACTATTAACTAATCATTCATGACAAGCTTGAAGATCGATTTACAACAATCACACAAAGATGTCAAAATTTTTCCCACAAAGATATACGTGCAAAAATAACAAGCTAAGCTCAAAAATGCACAAAGCCATTTGTACAAGGGTACAAGGCCAAACTCACATGTGATGTGTGCTCAAACAAATACGATCAAACTTTTTGAATTTTTCACTTTTTATGTGGTTTTGGATTTTTACTCACACAAAACAGAAACATAAAAGTAAGATAAAAAACGAAACAATGCATACAAATAAGTGCAAGATGCACAAAATGCATGAAGTTATGACATTTAATGCATGAAGGGTCCTACAAAGATTGAAAGAATTAGATCAAGGACCAAAAGAGCAAAGGCTCAACCATAGGAACCCTTCCTCATCCAAACAGAATGATTGTTTGGAATGAGTGTCTCAAGAGAAGTGAGACGAGGGTTGGAAGAATGAGAACCGGAGATGCACATAGTCAAGGAGTTAAGAGCATCAAACATTTTCTTTAACAACATGCTATTTTCACTCAAAACCGGTATACTCTTTTTAGCACAACTTCCAAAAAGCTCAAGTTTTTCTTTTCTTTTGATTCTTTTAAAAGCATGAAACTTAGAGCATTGAGGTCTTAGATGACCAAAGGCACCACAATGGTGACAAAAAATGTGTTTAGGTCCACTAGGCTTTTTGGGAAGGGATCTAGCAACATGGTTTTGTTCCCTCTTCAACTTATGACATTGAGGTCTTATATGACCAATCACACCACAATGGTGGCAATTTGGAACAAACTTAGATCCATCCAAAGCCTTAGGTTGAGACCTAAACAGAGGCTTTGACTTAACAGCCTTTCTCTCCACATTTTGATTTCTTTTGTGTGGAGGAACGTACACCGATTTGTCCTTAGAGGTTGAATACACAATAGGCACAAGATCGGGTACCACAACATGATTGCAACAAATATTATCATCCCTTTTATCAATGGGTTCAGCAATCAAACACTTGGCATGCATCTTAAGAGATTCATTTTCACATTTTAACTCATCAACAAGTTTGTTAGAAAAAACAAGTTTAGCATCCAAGTCCATATTCAAACATTCAAACTCTTTTAGCTTTTCAAGAGAATCTTCAGCAAGTTTTTTATATTTCTCAACCAATTTGTTGGATTCATTGAGCTTAGCAATCAAATCATCCTTTTCACAAAATAACTTGCTTAAATTCTTTTGAAACTTCTTAGCATTTTTCTTCAAAAGTTTGTCAACAACACCCATGGATTCAAATAACATGTCATCACACTTATGAGGATTAACACTCATAGAGGCATTTTCACAAACACGTGGCATGTTACATTCATCACCAACCAAATCATGCAAAGAGGCATACAAAGTACAATCCATGACAAATAAACACAAGGGGTCAAGGATCACACTTAGGTATTTAAACCACAACAAGTGTACCTGCTCTGATACCAATTGAAAGTTCAAATATGTGTATAAACACCCTTAAACGTTTAGACCCCCAATATACAAAATAACCAATTCAAGCTTTATGACAAACAACAAGTGTGCGAAAAATGAACATAAGCTATAAACAGAATTGGAAAACAATCTAAGCCAATTATAAATCACATCCACAGCAGAAAATAAAAGGCAAAGATGAAGGTAAGAGAGATGCAAACACAAGAACAACACACGATGTGTTATCGAAGAGGAAACCGAAGCCCTCGGCGTAAAACCTCTCCGCTGCCCTCCAAGCGGTCAATAATCCACTAGAAAATGTAGTTGGGATACATGAACAGCAATAGACCCTCCAAGCCTAATCTACCCGATGTACCTAAGCCCTCCAAGCTTCTTGCTCCAACGAGGTTGCGCCGAACCTTTTTCTTTTCTAGCTTACCGGATTCCGCTACTAGACCGTAGCATCCGCCATCCTTGGCATCTTCCAATGCTTCCCAAAGCTCCAAAAACACTCAACACTCTAAATGGGTGTGGGTAGTGTTTGGATAGAAATCTCCTCTCAATAGGTATGACAATGAGAGAGGGAATGAGAAGAGACTACAAAGATTTCTCTCTAAGAATGAGTAGCTCTCTCTAATTGGGTGGGTGTTTTGAAGAAACCTCTCTTAGGGTTTTTCTTTCTGAATAGCCACACATATTTTGTGGGAATGAGGAGTATTTATACTGGAGTGAGAATAGAATGCGAAGAGTCAGTTTTTCTAAAACAGGGCTGGCTGGCGACTTAACCTCGCGACTTGACTGAGTCGCGAGTTCAAGCCGCGAGCTAGCTGAATGGCCAGTCTGGATTTTTGTCCTGTAGTGCTCCAGCTGGCATGACTGTTCAGCTCCCTTGCATGCTCTGCGCATGTGTAACTTTTGGCGGCTTGCAAGCCGCGAGCTTCCAGCGAGATCAAGCCGCGAGTCCCTGCTTCACTGCACAGTCTTGAGCATTTCTTCACACTCTCTCACACACTACCCTTACATGATCCCCACCTAAATACAAGGTTTCTAAGTGCTGTATTACAAGCAAATTTGTCACGGAATAAAGCCAACACATGGTTGATTAAATTCAACCTTACATCACTCATTACCCTTACAACAAGCCCACCTAAATACAGGGTTACTAAATGCTGAAATACAAGCAAATTTGGCACGGTATAAAGCCAATTAGATGGTTGAATAAATTCAACCTTACAATCTCCCCCTTTGGCTATTCCGTGACAAAACCCTAAAACAGACTCTAGACTTAACATGTGAGTTGGGAACAGTTGAGCAAAACTCACTCACACCTAACTCTAGAAGCTGTGAAGCACTTGAATCATATGAACATAAGACTCCTGAAACACAACAATACACCATGATCATTGTAAGCAGAAAATCGTGAAATGCATATGAAATAGGCAATATGTGATCAAGCAAAGATGGAGTTAAGAAACAAACCATGGCTTGATCAACCAAGTAATCACTACAAGGTAGTGACCACAATGCTCATTCACACTTGGAATGAACACTAGGACATACAAGCTAACAAGCTCAATGCAAGTCTCTTGCATGCCAAACACTCAACCAATGCATAATACACTAAGTATATGTATCTAGGAACAATCCTACAAGGGCACAAGAGTGACAGTACTTAAAAGAAAATGCAATACATTTATATAGAAGTACTGATTTAAACAAAGCATAAAAGGCTGCATAAAGTATGGTACAAACCATAAAGCCTACAAACTATGCATAAAATATAACCCTAAAGGCTTACAAAAGCAACATGGGTACAAGACACAAAATACTGAATATAAACTAAAAATGCTTAAAGTTTCTCCCCTTTAGAATGATGAGAAGCTGTGATGCACTTGGAACATATATACTTGTAACCTGAAACACTTACACAAAACACATTAGACCCTCAAGGTAAAGCAAGTAATAAAGGACAAGTATAATATAACAAGTAAATTGCGATCAAGTAAACATGATATGAAACATGTGAGCAACTTGATCAAACACCAAAAAAAAAAGTCATATAGAAATGACTACAATGATCACAAAGTAAAGTAAATGATCATCTGAACATGCATTCAATAAAGCATAATAGCATAGGGATATATGCATGACCAAAGCACAAATATGATGCAATGAGAACAACAAAGCATAACTCAAAGCACCATAAAGCCAACAAGAAAACAAACAGAACAAAATTTTCTAGTTAACACGATGTCTTCTCCCCCTTGGTATATGCATCTCCACTATGGAAAATCTCTCCCCCTACAAATGTGCACGAGAAATAGAATTTCTCCCCCTACGGATGTGCACAAGAGTCATATAGAAATGACAAAACTCTCCGGTATACTCTCTAGAGTACACTCTCCCCCTTTTTGTCAGGAATAGACAAAGGGTCAAGAAGAAACGAGGGCAAGAGATGAAGGTACGAATAATGCTAATGATGCATGAGGGGTGCGAGATGAATGAGAAAATGAAGCTCAAACCTAAGACAATGAAAAATGCTACAGAGCATAAGATAAACATGACATGATAGGATGAAGAAGCAAGGTCTAGACCAATGCATGACAAGGGTAGCAAAGGTGTGTGCAAGAGGTGGCTGTGTGCAATGCATGACCAATGCATGAAAAATGCACATGTGGGGTAAGGTGTGTTAAATACACAACCAATGAACCAAACATGTTCCTAATGAGGAAACATGAGAAACTCCAAAGTTTGGTACTCATCGGAGTCCAAACAAGCAAGAAAATATCTAAGAGGCATTTTATCAAACACCTAGCATGCACACTATGAACAAAAATATGAAACAATGCAAGAACATCATGAAATCCACCCTTAATACATGTTCTTTCTGCCACAAGGGGCCAACATCCAATGCAAATCAGCAAAAGAAACCAATCCCGTGAAGAAATTTGACAAAAAATAAGTTTTCCCAACCCCTATGATGAAAATCCCAACCAAGAGCACAAAACTCTCTAAAACATAATCTAAGGATCAAAATTAATGAAAAGAGTTTATAAATACCTTAGAAATGTTGATGGAATGAAAAATCATTCAAATTGGTTAGGTTTTGATGTAAAAATATTGAAAGAGGGGTTTTAGAGAGGATGGGAGAGGTTTAAAACAAGTTTCCCACAAAAAGCCCTTTAAAAAGCTATTTCTGGGCGATTCGCGACTGGGCGAGTCGCGAGGTTCAGTCGCGAAAATTTTCGCGAGTCGCGAGTGAGTCGCCAAAAGCTTCTGGATGAACTCGCGACTGGGGTTTCGCGACTGGCGAGTCGCCAGCTGAGCCGCGAAAAACTCTGACACCTGTTTTTCAATACAGAACATGGTTAAACAATGAAAAACAAAGTAAACACTAAACATGAACACAAAGAGTGATAAAAATCACTTCCAAAAACATATAAAATGATCAAAAATCTTTTTGGATTGAACCATATATGATTGAGCACACACACATCACATTTAGACAAGTACAATCTAACAAATGAATAAGACATTTATTGAACATTAGGCATGTGTGTTGTGTGTGTGTATCAAATGTGGAATAGTCTTTAGTCTAGAGTGAAGCTTCAATGATCAATTCAATCAAGTCATACACAACTAGTAATAAGTCAAGTGGTCTATCTCAATTATAAAAATGAACATATATGACCTCCCACAAGAAAATGATTACATAAGATTGAAGCTTTTCATTTGACTTCTTACAATTCCTATCATTTGATCATTTTGAATCAATACAACTCATTTTGAGCAATACATCTCATTTTTGAGATTGATGCCTGAAATTTTTGATATTTCAATTTGATGAACAAGCCTTTGGCTTTTGGGCATCAAACATTTTCAATACAAGTCGCTTTCCCTTTTTCCTAGTCAAATACTAGTATATGCGACGGCTTTTGCAGCTCATTATCTCTTTTCATTTTGAGATTTACATTTATTGAGCTCTTTAAGCAATAAAAATAAAAGAGTGGGAAGAGATATAAGCACAAGTCTACGCATGTATCAAAACCAACATACTATTGACAAATTATTCATGACAAGCTTGAAGATCAATTTACAACAATCACACAAAGATGTCAAGATTTTTCTCACAAAGATGTAAGTGCAAAAATAACAAGCTAAGCTCGTAAATGCACAAAGCCATTTGTACAAAGGTACAAGGTCAAACTCACATGTGATATGTGCTTAAACATATACGATCAAACTTTTTGAATTTTTCACTTTTTATGTGGTTTTGGATTTTTTACTCACACAAAACCGAAATATAAAAGTAAGATAAAAAACAACACAATGCATATAAATAAATGCAAGATGCACAAAATGCATGAAGATATGACATTTAATGCATGAAGGGTCCTACAAAGATCGAAGAATTAGATCAAGGACCAAAAGAGCAAAAGCTCAACTATAGGAACCCTTCCTCATCCAAACGGAACAATTGTTTGGAATGAGTGTCTCAAGAGAAGTGAGACGAGGGTTGGAAGAATGAGAACCGGAGATGCACATAGTCAAGGAGTTAAGAGCATTAAACATTTTCTTTAACAACATGCTATTTTCACTCAAAACAGGTTTACTCTTTTTAGCACAACTTCCAAAAAGCTCAAGTTTTTCTTTTCTTTTGATTCTTTTAAAAGCATGAAACTTAGAGCATTGAGGTCTTAGATGACCAAAGGCACCACAATGGTGACAAACAATGTGTTTAGGTCTACTAGGCTTTTTGGGAAGGGATCTAGCAACATGGTTTTGTTCCCTCTTCAACTTATGACATTGAGGTCTTATATGACCAATCACACCGCAATGGTGGCAAGTTGGAACAAACTTAGATCCATTCAAAACCTTAGGTTGAGACCTAAACGAAGGCTTTGACTTAACAGTCTTTCTCTCCACCTTTTGATTTCTTTTATGTGGAGGAATGTACATCGATTTGTCCTTTAAGGTAGAACACACACTAGGCACAAAATCGGGTACCACAACATGATTGCAACAAATATTTTCATCCTTTTTAACAATAGATTCAACAATCAAACACTTGGCATGCATCTTAAGAGATTCATTTTCACATTTAAGATCATCAACAAGTTTGTTAGACAAAACAAGTTTAGCATCCAAGTCCATATTTAAACATTCAAACGCTTTCAGCTTTTCAAGAGAAATTTCAGCAAGTTTTTTATATTTCTCAACTAATTTGTTGGATTCATTGAGCTTAGCAATTAAATCATCATTTTCACAAAATAACTTGCTCAAATTCTTTTGAAACTTCTTAGCATTTTTCTTCAAGAGTTTGTCAACAACACCCATAGATTCAAATAACATGTCATCACATTTATGAGGATTAACACTCATAGAGGCATTTTCACAAACACGTGGCATGTTACATTCATCACCAACCAAATCATGCAAAAAGGCATACAAAGCATAATCCATGGCAAATAAACACAAGGAGTCAAGGATCACACTTAGGTATTTAAACCACAACAAGTGTACCCGCTTTGATACCAATTGAAAGTTCAAATATGTGTAAAAACACCCTTGAACGTTTAGACCCCCAAATTACAACTTAACCAATTCAAGCATTATGTCAAACAACTAGTGTGCGGAAAATTAACATAAGCTATAATATGGAATTGGAAAAACTATCTAAGCCAAATTAAAATCACAACCCACAACAGATAATAAAAGGCAAAGATAAAAGGGAAGGAAGATGCAAACACAAAGACAACACGCGATGTGTTATCGAAGAGGAAACCGAAGCCCTCGGCGTAAAACCTCTCCGTCGCCCTCCAAGCGGTAAACAATCCACTAGAAAATGTAGTTGGCATACATGGACAGTAATAGACCCTCCAAGCCTAATCTACCCAGTGCACCTAAGCCCTCCAAGTTTCTTGCTCCAACGAGGTTGTGCCGAACCTTTTTCTTTTTTAGCTTCCCGGATTCCGCTACTAGACCATAGCATCAACCAATGAAGATTGGTTCCTTCCTAACTGCTTCCCAGAACACCAAACAGTCCTCTCACAGTAATGGATATGGTGAGAACAAGGTTTTGGTAAAAAGCCTCTCAAGGGTTTGGCAATGGAGAGGAAGAGAGTTGAGGAATTTGAAGAGGCACTTATGTAAAGATTGTAGATGAATCAATCTTGTTTTACTCTAGGGTTTCTCTCTCAAAATTCTCTCTGGAAGCTCTCATTCTTTTGTGGGTATAAGGGGTATATATACTAGGGTGAGAGAGGAATGTGAAACGTCAGATTTTTCAAAACAGGGCTGGCTCGCGGCTTGGCCTCGCGACTTGACTGAGTCGCGAGATCCAGTCGCGAGATAACCATATGGCCAGTTGTCCTGTTTTGTCCTGTAGTGCTCCAGCTAGCATGATTGTTCACCTTCTAGCATGCTTGGCACGTGTGCTGCGTCTGGCGGCTTGCAGCCACGAGGCCAAGCCGCGAGTCTTTGTTTTCTTGCACACTCTTGAGCAAACTTCACTCTATCTCACTCACTACCCTTACAACAAGCCCACCTAAATACAGGGTTACTAAATGCTGAAATACAAGCAAATTTGGCACGGAATAAAGCCAATTAGATGGTTGAATAAATTCAACCTTACAAATAGTTTTTATTTTTTTATTTTTTATATATAATAATAATTGTTACTAGAAAATGATCATGTGCATAATTTGGCCTCTTTTAGTATACGGGCATAACTTAATAGACACATTTTCATTAACTAGACATTTTTTTTAGTCAATAGACATCTTTTCATATATCCAATATAAAAAGTTATGACATTTCAATAGACACTTTTTGGTATATCAAATTTGAAGGGTTATGATTTTTCATTTTGCTGGTCCATTAAGTTTCTGTATTTACTCATTATTTCACATATGATGTATATATTAAAACAAAAACTATCATTGAGAAGAAAAGTATCGGTAAGGCGTAGGGAAGAAAATGAGAAGTTTGAGAAGAAATAAATCCGTAAGGCACTTAAAGAAATAATTTAGTATTATTGTTACTACCGTTGGTGTGACTTGATTTTTAACCCAAAAAAAAAAAAAACCAACTTACAAAAAAATCAATTGCCTAAGCTGTTCGAAATTTAGATGAGTAGGCCAAAAACGAATTGACTCCCTCTGATGAATTAATTAATTAATTAGTCAAGTTTATTAATTAATCAAATTAACATGCAAACGCGTGGTAACACAAACAAATCACCAATAAGCTAAGTATGCAGCAGAAAATATATTAATATGGTGATTTGTTTACGAATGGGGAAAACCAACACGGCAAAAACCCTACCGGGTGATTTTAAGGTCATCACTTCCGAAATTCCACTATTATCACAACAAGCGGTTACAAGTAAAGGAATCCTAGTACCTTATACCTTATACCAACCTACAGTTGAACCCTTACCCCAATACCCAATTGAACTTGTTCTGTAGTGATAATTTCTCCTTTTGATGCATGGCTCCCAGTACATGACTAACCAATTGCGCAGATCCCAGTACGCGACTTCAATCACCAACTAGAGAAGGTTGTTGGCTGCAAAGTTCTTCAGTTCATCCATGATGAAGATCAAGAAGATGCTTGGTCACAAAACCCTACAGTGCACAAACACAGCAACTTCTTTACAAGAACGATGAATTAGGGCAAAGTCTATCTCTGGTCACAATTTGCTTGAACAAACTTTGCTCAATACATGTGCAACTTATGAACACTTTAACGGCCCTTAAAATAATCCTTTTATATGTTTAGGGTTGTGAGAAAAGAAAACCCAAACACATAATCACGGATTAGAGTTAAAACAGACTGAAAATTTGTTTTTCATAAACCTCGATAGATACCCTATCTGTCAAGCTGCTGTTGAGCCATGGGGCTAAATAGCTCTTAAAGCTCGATAGATGGCTAGCTGTCAAGCTTTAATGACAGACACTTTTCAGCTTGAATGTTAGACAGATTTGCATGGTTTCAACACTTGATCTTGAAACAAAATTTCTTGAAATATTAAACACATCCTAGATCTACCCAAATACAAGTGTGTTTTGTCAAAGGATTAGCTAATCACATAAAATAGTCACATATGTTCCTAACAAGTGAATCACATATGTCCTAACAATCTCCTCTTTTGGCAATCTGTGAAAAAATCATAGTTACTTGTTGAATACAATAAAATCTATCCTAACACAAACTCTTGAAAAACTTTGCAAGAAAAGAATTTATGACAAGTAGACTTTGACAACTTGTATTTCTGAAACACTTTAAACAAAACTCATCAAGGCATCTTTGTGTGAAACAAAAATAATAGATTGCATACAAGTAATAAAAAACATGTGTATAAAGCGAGAAAAGAAACAACACATGTAAGGGTAGGTGAAAGAAACATACATCATCATATAAAGAAAATAAGTACAATATATGTCAATAATGGTCATAAGACCCATGTACAAGAATAAATGTATCTAAAGTAGAGAAAAGAAAAAGATACATGTAATCTTCACTACATCCCTCAAAAATTAACACTCCCCCTAACAAAAATGTCTTATACTAACTCTACCCCTAAGAATGACTACTCTCATATCCAAAACTACTTTCCCTTTTCGTCACAAGTGACAAAGGGTAAGAGTGTCAAGTAGACATCTCATCGGTAGAGCTAGCATCTCCATCATCATCATCATCAGAAGAATCATCGTCATCACCATCATCATCATCCTCATCCTCAGAATCAGAAGCCACTAGAAGAGGTGGAGGAGAAGCCTCAGGAGCATAGCCACCCATGATCACCTGCCGCCATGCAATACTACTGACATGAACGTTCACCTAATACAACTTTGCAGAGAGTGTATCAAGGCGAGCATTCATGCCTTGCAGCTGCGCCATGATGTCTCCGAGTGACACATCACTAGTAGAAGAGGAGGAAACGGATGTGTTTGGAGCAGATTGAGATGGAGCCAAACCGGAGGGAGGAGCTGTTGAATCCAACTGCCGTGACCTAAACTATGCCTTGCTACGTTTAACAATTGCAGCGTCTATGGCATGCATGACAGAAAAATGGTCGGAAGAGGGAAAATGAACATAAAAATGGCATAAGATCCGCGTGATAGCCGAAGGGAAAATGAGCTTATCATGGATAGTCGTATCCCTATACACATCTATAAGATAAAGAATAAAATGTGAAGAAAAATTTATAGTGAGATGCTCAAGAAGAGAAAGCAAAAATCAAGCACGAGGCTCTATGATAGAGTTGTAGTGAGAGAGTGGATGCAAAACAAAAGTCATCACCATGTTTATGAATCCAAGACCTTTAGCAAAGGCCTTACATGGTGTAAACTAATGATCACCCCAATCAGAAGGGCGCTCACAGAAAGCATAATTCATCTTGTCTTTGGACATAGTCCTTAAATGCTTACATCCGGGGTAGTCGGGATGCTTTACCCTCGGAACATAAAACACATCCGCAACAAGCTTCGGTGTGACAACAATGCGTTTACCTCGAACACGTGTATGAAAGAGAGGTACTGAATAATCAAATCCATGTATGTTAGAGTAAAACTCCTGAATCAGCACGGATGGACATGTGATCGAGACGTCACATAGTGACTCCCAACCCCGACTGTGAATGACATCAGGTAGGTCAGTGTCGGCGAAGTCCGCCAAAATGACCGTGTCGTACGCCTTGCACCATCACAATTATTTGTTCCCAAAGAAGTTCCGAGTTCTTCATCTACAGTGGGTGATAGCGGTCGTGCCATATGCAAACATTCCTTTTTGAGGTAATATCTACCATGTCATATGCCTCGCGCCATCACAATTTTCAGTTCCCAAGGAAGTTCCAAGTTCCTAATCTACAGTGGTTGATAACGGTCGTGCCATATGCTCACATTCCTTCTTGAGGTAATAGCGACCGTGTCATACGCCTCGCAACAGCACAATTATCAGTTCCCAAAGAAGTTCCTACTTCCCAATCTTCACTGGGTGATAGCGGCCTTGCCATATACCTAAATTCCTTCTTAAGGTAATACTGACCATTTCGTACTCCTCGCGCCAACAAAATTATCTGTTCCCGAAGAGGTTCCGAATTCTTGATCTACAGTGGGTGATAGCCGCCACGCCATATCCTCAAATTCCATCTTGTGGTAATACTAATTATGTCATACGCCTCACGCTATCACAACTATCACTTCCCAAAGAAGTTCCGAGTTCTTCATCTACAGTGTCTGATAGCGGCCGTGCCGGATGCTCAAATTCCTTCTTGAGGTAACAGTGACCATGTCGTACGCCTCGCACCATCACATTTATTAGTTCGCAAAGAAGTTCCGAGTTCTTCATCTACAGTGGGTGATAGCGATCGTCCCGTATGCGAACATTCCTTCTTGAGGTAATATCAACCGTATCATACGCCTCGTACGATACTAATTATCAATTCCCAAGGAAGTTCCAAGTTCCTGATCTATAGTCGGTGATAGCGTTCGTGTCGTATGCTCACATTCCTTATTGAGGTAATAGCAACCGCGTCAATCACCTCGCGCCGTCACAATTATCAGTTCCGAAAGAAGTTCCGACTTCCTGATCTACAGTGGGTGATTGCGTCCACGCCGTATCCAAAAATTCCTTCTTAAGTTAATACTGACAGTTTCGTACTCCTCAAGCCATCAAAATTATCAATTCCCGACGAAGTTTAGAGTTCTTGATATACAGTGGGTGATAGCGGCCATGCCGTATCCTCAAATTCCTTATTGAGGTAATAGTGACCATGTCATACGCCTCACGCCATCACAGTTATTAGTTCCCGAAGAAGTTTCAAGTTCTTCATCTACAGTGGGTGATAGCGGCTGTGCCGTATGCTCAAATTCCTTCTTAAGGTAACAATAACCGCGTCGTACGCCTCGCACCATCAGAATTATTAGCTCAAAAAGAAGTTCCGAGTTCTTCGTCTACAGTGGGTGATAGCGGTCGTGCCATATGCTTAAATTCCTTCTTAAGGTAAAAGTGACCATGTCGTACTCCTCGCGCCATCACAATTATCAGTTCTCGAAGAAGTTCCGAGTTCTTGATCTATAGTGGGTGATAGCGGCCATGCTGTATCCTCAAATTCCTTCTTAAGGTAATGCTGACCGTGTTATACGCCTCGCGCCATCATAGTTATTAGTTCCCAAAGAAGTTTCGAGTTCTTCATCTGTAGTGTGTGATAGTGCCTGTGCTGTATGCTCAAATTCCATCTTGAGGTAACAGTGACAGCGTCATACACCTCGCACCAACACAATTATTAGTTCAAAAAGAAGTTCCGAGTTCGTCATCTACAGTGGGTGACAGTGGTCGTGCCATATGCTAACATAACTTCTTGAGGTAATATCTACTGTGTCATACGCCTCGCACTATCACAATTATCAGTTCCTAAGGAAGTTCTGAGTTCCTGATCTACAGATGGTGATAGCAGTCGTGCCGTATACTCACATTCCTTCTTGAGGTAATAGCAATCGTGTAGTACGCCTCACGCCATCAGAATTATCAGTTCCCAAACAAGTTCCGAGTTTCTGATCTACAGTGGGTGATAGCGGCCATGCCATATGCTAAAATTGTTTCTTAAGGTAATACTGACCGTGTCGTACGCCTCGCTCCACCACAATTATCTATTCCCGAAGAAGTTCCGAGTTCTTCATCTAAAATGGGTGATAACGTTCGTCCCGTACGCTAACATTCCTTCTTGAGGTAATAGCTATCGTGTCATATGCCTCGCGCCATCACAATTATCAATTCCCAAAGAAGTTCCGAGTTCCTGATCTACAGTGGGTGATAGCGGCCATGCCATATGCTAAAATTCCTTCTTAGTGTAATATTGACCGTGTCGTACGCCTCGTGCCATCACAATTATCGGTTCCCAAAGAAGTTTCGAGTTCTTGATCTACAGTGGGTGATAGCGGCCATGCCGTATGCCGAAATTCCTTCTTGTGTTAATAGTGACTGTGTCAAATGCATCGCGCCATCACAATTGTTAGTTCCCAAAATAGCTCCGAGTTCTTCATCTACAGTGGGTGATAGCAAATTCCTTCTTGAGGTAGTAATGACCGTGTCATACGACTCACGCCATCACAATTATTAGTTCCCAAAGAAGTTCCAAGTTCTTTATCTATAGTGGGTGATAACGGCCGCGCTGTATGCTCAAATTCCTTCTTAAGGTAACAGTGACTGAGATGTACTCCTTGCGCCTTCACAATTATCAGCTCCCGAAGAAGTTCTGAGTTCTTCATCTACAGTGGGTGATAGTGGCCATACCGTATCCTCAAATTCCTTCTTGCGGTAATACCGCGCCATCGCAGTTATTAGTTCCCAATGAAGTTCCGAGTTCTTCATCTACTGTGTGTGATAGCAGCCGTGCCGTATGCTCAGATTCCTTCGTGAGATAACAGTGACCATGTCGTATGCCTCGCACCATCTCAGTTATTAGTTCCCAAAGAAGTTCTAAGTTCGTCATCTACAGTGGGTGACAGCGGCCGTGCCGTATGCTAACATTCCTTCTTGAGGTAATATCTACTGTGTCATACTCCTCGCGCCATCACAATTATCAGTTCCCAAGGAAGTTTTGAGTTCCTAATCTACAATGGGTGATAGTGGTCGTGCCGTATGCTCACATTCCTTGTTGAGGTAATAGCGACCGTGTCGTACGCTTCGTGCCATCACAATAATCAGTTCCCAATGTAGTTCCGAGTTCCTAAACTACAGTGGGTGATAGCCCCCATGCCATATGCTAAATTTCCTTCTTAGTGTAATACTGACCGTGTCGTACGCCTTATGCCATCACAATTATCAGTTCCCAAACAAGTTCCGAGTTCTTGATCTACAGTGGGTGATAGCGTCCATGTCGTATGCTCGAATTCCTTCTTATGGTAATGGTGACTGTGTCAAACGAGTCGCTCAATAACAATTGTTAGTTCCCAACAAAGCTCCAAGCTCTTCATCTACAGTGGGTGATAGTTGTCGTGTCGTTTATAGAAATTCCTTCTTGAGGTAACAGTGATAGTGTCGTACGCCTCGCACCATCAAAATTATTACTTCCCAAAGAAGTACCGAGTTCTTCATCTACAGTGGGTGATAGCGGCTGTGCTGTATGCTAACTTTCCTTCTTGTGGTAATAGTGACCGTGTCGTACGCCTCGCACTATCCCAATTATTAGTTCCCAAAGAAGTTCCGAGTTCTTCATCTACTGTGGGTGATAGTGGTCGTGCCGTATAATCACATTCCTCCATGAGGTAATATTTGCAGTGTTGTACGCTTTACACTATCACATGTATCAGTTCCCAAAGAAGTTCCCAGTTCTTGATCTACAGTGGGTGATAGCATTCTCAAATTCCTTCTTATGGTAATTGTTACTGTGTCAATCGCCTCACGCCATCGCAATTATTAGTTCCTAAAGAAGTTCCAAGTTCTTCATCTAAAGTGGGTGATAGCGGTCATGTCGTATGCTCAAATTCCTTCTTGAGGTAACAGTGATCATGTTTTACGCCTCGCACCATCACAATTATTAGTTCCCAAAGAAGTTCCGAATTCTTCATCTACAATGGCTAATAGCGGCCGTGCCGTATGCTAACTTTCCATCTTGATGTAATAGTGACCATGACGTACGCCTCGCACCATCACAATTATTAGCTCCCAAAGAAGTGCCGAGTTTTTCATTTACAGTGGGTGATAGTGGTCGTGCCGTATGCTATCATTCCTTCTTGAGGTAATATCTACTGTGGGTGATAGTGGTCGTGCCACATGCTGACATTCCTCCCTGAGGTAATATCTACAGTGTCGTACGCTTTGCGCCATCACATGTATCAATTCCCAAAGAAGTTCCTAGTTCTTGATCTACAGTGGGTGATAGCGGTCATGCCGTATGCTTAAATTCCTTCTTGTGGTAATTGTTACTGTGTCATACGCCTCACGCCATCACAATTATCAGTTCCCTAGGAAGTTCCGAGTTCCTGATCTATAGTGGGTGATGGCGGCCATACGATATGTTCAAATTCCTTCATGAGGTAATAGTGACCATGTCAAATGCCCCGTGCCATCACAATTATTAGTTCCCAAGGAAGTTCCAAGTTCTTCATCTACAGTGGGTGATAGTGGCCATGCCGTATGCTAGCACTCCTTCTTAAGGTAATATCTACCGTGTCATACGCCTCGCGCCATCACTATTATCAATTCCTTAGAAAGTTTTGAGTTCCTGATCTACAGTGGGTGATGGCGGCCTTGCCGCATGCTCGAATTCCTTCTGCAGTTAGCAATGACCTTGTCGTATGACTTGCGCCATCACAATTATCAATTACCAAAGAAGTTCTGAGTTCTTTATCTGAAGTGGGTGATAGCGACCATGCCGTATGCTAACATTCCTTCCTAAGGTAATAGCCACCATGTCATACGCCTCGCACCATAACAATTATCAGTTCCCGAAGATGTTCCGAATTCTTGATCTATAGAGGATTATGGCGGTCGTACCGTTTGCTCACATTCCTTATTGAGGTAATAGTGACCATGTCGTATGCCTCACGCCATCACAATTATCAGTTCCCAAAGAAGTTCTGTGTTACTAATGTACAATGTGTGGTAGCGGCCGTGCCGTATGCTCAAATTCCTTCTTGAGGTAATAGTGACCATGTCGTACGTATCGTGCCGTTACAATTCTTAATTCTCAAAGAAATTCCAACTTCCTGATCTACAGTGGGTAATACCGACCATGCCATATGCTAAAATTCCTTCTTAGTGTGATACTACCAGTGTCGTACACCTCGCGCCATCACAATTATCAGTTCCCAAAGAAGTTCCAAGTTCATGATCTACGGTTGGTGATGGCGGCCATGCCATATGCACAACTTGCTTCTTAAGGTAATAGTGACGATGTCAAACACCTCGCGCCATCACTATTATTAGTTCCCAAAGAAGTTCCGAAATCTTCATCTACAGTGGGTAAGAGCAGCCTTGCCGTATGCTCAAATTGTTCTTGAGGTAATAGTGATCATGTCGTACGCCTCGCACCATTCCAATTATTAGTTCCCAAAGAAGTTCTGAGTTCTTCATCTATGGTGGGTGATAGCAGTCGTGCCGTATGCTAACATTCCTTCTTGAGGTAATATCTACCGTGTCATACGCCACATGCCATCACAATTTTCAGCTCCTAAGGAAATTCCGAGTTCCAGATCTACAGTGGGTGATGGCAGTCGTGCCGTATGTTCACATTCCTTCTAGAGGTAATAGCGACAGTGTCATACGCCTCGCGCATTCACAATTATCAGTTCCCAATGAAGTTGTGAGTTCCTGATCTACAGTGGGTGATAGTGGCCATGCCATATGCTAAAATTCCTTCTTAAAGAAATACTAACCATGTCGTATGCCTCGTGCCATCACAATTATCTATTCTCGACAAAGTTCCAAGTTCTTGATTTTCAGTGGGTGATAGCGGCCATGCCGTATGCTCAAATTCCTTCTTGAGGTAAAAGTGTCTGTGTCATATGCCTCGCGCCATCAAAATTATTAGTTCCCAAAGAAGTTCCAAGTCCTTCATCTACAGTGGGTAATAGCGGCCGTGCCGTATGCTAACATTCCTTCTTGTGGTAATAGCTACCGTGTCATACGCCTCGTGCCATCACAATTATCAGTTCCCAAAGAAGTTCCGAGTTCTTGATCCACAGTGGGTTATAGCGGTTGTGCCATATGCTCACATTCCTTCTTGAGGTAATAGCGACCATGTCGTACGCCACGCGCCATCACCATTATCAGTTCCCAAAGAAGTTCCAAGTTCCTAATCTACAGTGGGTTATAGCGCCCACGCCGATTGCTCAAATTCCTTCTTGAGGTAATAGGGACCATGTCATGTGCCTCGCGCCATCACAATTATCAGTTCCCAAAGAAGTTCCGAGTTCCTGATCTACTTTGGGTGATAGCGGCCCTGCCATATGCTAAAATTCCTTCTTAGTGTAATACTTACCGTGTCGTACGCCTTATGCCATCACAATTATCAGTTCCCCAAGAAGTTCCAAGTTCTTGATCTGTAGTGGGTGATAGCAGTCATGCCGTATGCTCGTATTCCTTCTTGAGGTAATAGCAGCCGTGTCGTACACCTCGTGCCATCACAATTATCAGTTCCCAAAGAAGTTCCGAGTACCTAATCTACAGTAGGAGATAGTGGTCGTGCCGTATGCTCACATTCCTTCTTAAGGTAATATCTACAGTGTCGTACACCTCGCGCCATCATAATTATCAGTCCCCAAAGACGTTCCGAGTTCTTGATCTTCAATGGGTGATAGCGGCCATGCCGTATGCTCAAATTCCTTCTTGTGGTAATAGTGACTGTGTCAAATGCCTCGCGCCATCATAATTATTAGTTCCCAAAGAAGTTCCAAGTTCTTCATCTACAGTGGGGGATAGCGGTCGTGCCGTATGCTCAAATTACTTCTTGAGGTAATGGTGATCGTGTCGTACACCTTGCACCATCACAATTATTAGTTCCCAAAGAAGTTCCGAGTTCTTCATCTACAGTGGGTGATAGAGGCCATGCCGTATGCTAACTTTCCTTCTTGAGGTAATAGTGACCATGTCGTACGCCTTGCACCATCAATATTATTTGTTCCCAAAGAAGTTCGAAGTACTTCTAAGGTAATATCTACCGTGTCATACGCCTTGCGCCATTAAAATTATCAGTTCCCTAGGAAGTTTTGAGTTCCTGATCTATAATGGGTGATTGCGCCCACACTGTATGCTCTAATTCCTTTTTATGGTTATATTGACCGTGTTAAACGCCTCGCGCCGTCACAATTATTAGTTCCCAAAGAAGTTTCAAGTTCTTCATCTACAGTGGGTGATAGCAGCCGTGCCGTATGCTCAAATTCCTTCTTGAGGTAATAGTGACCGTGTCGTACGCCTCGCACCGTCACATTTATTAGTTCCCAAAGAAGTTCCGAGTTCTTCATCTACAGTTGGTGATAGCGGCTGTGCCGTATGCTAACATTCCTTCTTGAGGTAATATCTACCATGTCATATGCCTCGCGCCATCACAATTATCAGCTCCCAAGGAATTTCTAAGTTCCTGATCTACAATGGGTGATACTGGTCGTGCCGTATGCTCACAATCCTTCTTGAGGTAATAGCTACCGTGTTGTACGCCTCGCGCCATCACAATTATCAGTTCCCAAAGAAGTTCCGAGTTCCCGATCTACAGTGGGTGATAACGGCCATGCCATATGTTAAAATTCCTTCTTAAGGTAATGCTGACCATTTTGTACGCCTCGCGGCATCACAATTATCAGTTCCTGAAGAAGGTCCAAGTGCTTAATCTACATTGGGTGATAACGGCCACGACGTACGCTCAAATTCCTTCCGGAGGTAATAGTGACCGTGTCATACGCCTCAAGCCATCACAATTATTAGTTCCCAAAGGAGTTCCGAGGTCTTTATCTACAGTGGGTGATAGCAGCCGAGCCGTATGCTAACATTCCTTCTTGAGGTAATAGCTATCATGTTGTACGCCTCGCGCCATCACAATTTTCAGTTCTCAATGAAGTTCCAAGTTCCTGATCTACAATGGATGATAGCAGCCAAGCCGAATGCTCACATTCCATCTTGAGGTAATAGCGACCGTGTCGAGCAGCTTGCGCCATCACAATTATTAGTTCCCATAGAAGTTCTGAGTTCTTGATCTACAGTGGGTGATAGCAGCCGTGCCGTATGCTCAAATTCCTTCTTGAGGTAACAGTGGCCATGTCGTACGCCTCACACTATCACAATTATCTGTTCCCAAAGAAGTTCCGAGTTCTTGATCTACAGTGGGTGATAGCAGCCGTGCTGTATGCTCACATTCCTTCTTGAGGTAATAGCAACCATGTCGTACACCTCGCGCCATCACAATTAACAGTTCCCAAAGAAGTTCCAAGTTCCTGATCTACAATGGGTGATAGCAGTCGTGCCGTATGCCTAAATTCCTTCTTAAGGTAATAGTGACCGTGTCGTACGTCTCGCGCCATCAAAATTTTCAGTTCCCAAAGAAGTTCCGAGTTCCTGATCTATAGTGGGTGATAGCGGCCGTGCTGTATGCTCAAATTCCTTCTTTTGGTAATAGTGACCGTTTCGTACGCCTCACGCCATCACAATTATTATTTTCCAAAGAAGTTCCAAATTCTTCACCAACAGTGGGTGATTGCAGCCGTGCCGTATGCTAACATTCATTCTTGAGGTAAATGCTACTATTTTGTACGCCTCACACCATCACAATTATCAATTCCCAAAGAAGTTCCGAGTTCTTGATCTACAGTGGGTGATTGCGGCCGTGCTGTATGCTCACATTCCTTCTTGAGGTAATAGCGCCCGTGTCGTATGCCTCGTGCCATCACAATTATTAGTTCCCAAAGAAGTTCTGAGTTCTTGTTCTACAGTGGGTGATAGCGGCCGTGCCGTATGCTCACATTCCTTCTTGAGGTAATAGCAACCATGTCGTACACCTCGTGCCATCACAATTAACAGTTCCCAAAGAAGTTCCAAGTTCCTGATCTACAATGGGTGATAGCAGTCGTGCCGTATGCCTAAATTCCTTCTTAAGGTAATAGTGACCGTGTCGTACGTCTCGCGCCATCAAAATTTTCAGGTCCCAAAGAAGTTCCGAGTTCCTGATCTATAGTGGGTGATAGCGGCCGTGCTGTATGCTCAAATTCCTTCTTTTGGTAATAGTGACCGTTTCGTACGCCTCACGCCATCACAATTATTATTTTCCAAAGAAGTTCCAAATTCTTCACCAACAGTGGGTGATTGCAGCCGTGCCGTATGCTAACATTCATTCTTGAGGTAAATGCTACTGTTTTGTACGCCTCACACCATCACAATTATCAATTCCCAAAGAAGTTCCGAGTTCTTGATCTACAGTGGGTGATTGCGGCCGTGCCGTATGCTCACATTCCTTCTTGAGGTAATAGCGCCCGTGTCGTATGCCTCGTGCCATCACAATTATTAGTTCCCAAAGAAGTTCTGAGTTCTTGTTCTACAGTGGGTGATAGCGGCCGTGCCGTATGCTCACATTCCTTCTATAGGTAATAGCGACTGTGTCATATGCCTCGCGCCATCACAATTATCAATTCGCAATGAAGTTCCAAGTTCCTGATCTACAGTGGGT
The DNA here is from genome assembly GCF_001633185.2 of Quercus lobata. NCBI lineage: Eukaryota > Viridiplantae > Streptophyta > Magnoliopsida > Fagales > Fagaceae > Quercus > Quercus lobata. The sequence goes on from NC_044913.1 coordinate 60,962,792, forward strand.
GATAGCGGCCATGCTGTATGCTTAAATTCCTTCTTGAGGTAATAGCAACCATGTTGTATGCGTCACGCCTTCACAATTATCAGTTCCCAAAGAAGTTCCGAGTTCCTGATCTACAGTGGGTGATAGTGGCCGTGCTGTATGCTCAAATTCCTTCTTGTGGTAATAGTGACCGTGTCGTACGCCTCGTGCCATCACAATTATCTAGTCCCTGAAGCAGTATCGAGTTCACATTCTACAATGGGTGATAGCGGCGGTGCCGTATGCTCACATTCCTTCTTGAGGTAGTAGCAACCATGTCATACGCCTTGCGCCGTCACAATTATCAAGTCCCTGAAGCAATACCGAGTTCGCATCTACAGTGGGTGGTAGCAGTCGTGCTGTATGCTCACATCCCATTTTGAGGAAATATCGACCGTGTCGTACACCTCACATCACACAGTTCTCGAGCTTCTAAAAAGGTTGCCGCGTTCCTAATCTACAGTAGGTTATAGTGGTCGTGTCGTATGCTCACACCTTGTTCTGAGACTAACTAGCAGCAATGTCGTACGTCTGTCCATTTTCACTATTTCCGACTACCAAGTAAGCCCCCTTGCCTATGTCCCACATTTTATTTCAACATCTTAATTTCCGCCTATTTGCACTTATACATCGAAAACAAAACAAAATATCTACATATGCATTTTTCCTAAGATAGCATGGCATAAATCACGGTAAAAAAAATATGCTTATGAAAATTCTAAAAATAAAAATAAACACTAGCATGCATTTCTTGTAGTGTTGCTACTAACATTTTGCACAAAAAATAAGAGATAGAGGAAAAACAAACACTGACCTCAAATGCAAAAAAAGACTAACGCAGCAGACTGAAATAGCAAGCTGAAGCTGAAAGGATGAACCTTCTAAGCTCTAGAGCACACTAGGAATTTTTGTAAGAAGTGAGAAGTGAGAGAGAGAGAGATGAAATGAGCAAGAAAAGGGGCTGAAAGGCCTTTTATCGGCCCTGGGTTGCCCAGCAACCCTTTTAGGACCACCGGGTAGGTCCAACGGCCCTATAAGGGCTACCGGGCAAGTTGACTAGGTCAATGTTGACCCGGTCAACACTGGCCCTAAGCAGGTAAAGTCTAGTCTCGATCCATGAATAGTCTTCGCACAAAAATTTAGGGGTAACAAAATTCGAAATCACGTTCTTTATCTGACACCTCTCATTGCACTTAAGATATCAGATAAAGAAGGTGCAATTGTTGATAACGTATTTTGTCCGCCCTCAATTTGGGTGTCAGACCTCAAAAAATCCAAAAAATACCATTTTCTCTCCATGGGTGCTCGAGAACATCCAGAGTGGCGTGGCATAACTTGTTCAGGCACCAGGGCACCCGAGATGCCTTTTTCAGCTAAAATAACCAAAACTTCCCTAGTCAGGCCTAGGATTGATCGAAGGTCAAACAAGGTCCAAAATTTCTCAAAACAACATTTTTCATAATTTGACATCAAACCCAAGCTTCTCGGATATTTTTACCAAGTTTGACTCGAAGTCAATCTTGGGTGGGCCAAAAAATCCTAATTTTGATCCGACTGTCAGAACAGGTTGAAACCAATTCCATTGAGAAGATTATCAAATTATAATTCCAACGACTATTCATGGATCAAAATCGGAGTTAGAACGGCCAAGATATCACGAAAACCAAGATAGCGCACCGATTGATACACCACAAACTTCCAAGGGCCATAACTTTTGATCCGACCATTGGATTTTCAAGATCCATACCTTTTCAGAAACAGGGAGTCAAGATCTTTCCAGGGGTGTTAGGATCCACACTTTTTTTGGCCTTTCGAGACCGGCAGCCCTACAAGGGCCGTCGCCTTGAAAAGCGTGCCAAGGCTATAAATAGCCCCAGGCACCTCGCAAACCAGGGAGACCACATTTTTTCTGAACTCTGCCTTCTGCCCAGCCTGTCCACACGTTATTTTCTCTCTTCCAAACACCCAAAACACACATCAAAACTTCTTGATTCTTCTCTCCTCACCAAAGACACATGGTATTGTTCTTATACCCAATCTTCCTTTCCTTGGTTCTACACTTTGGATTTGGGATTTAGGGGTGTGGATGTAGCTTTTTTAGCTATCATCCACACCCCTAACCTTCTAAATCTTTTTCTAGCATTTATCTTGCTATTTATGCTAGAATAACATGATTTCTTCCTTTCTTTTGCATGTTTCTTGCTTTATGTGTGTTTCTAGCTTAGTTTACTTGGTTGTTATGTTTTATGCCATGTACCGTGCTTAGATCTATGTTTCTACATGCTTATATGTCTAGATCTACCTGCTTAGGGTTTTATGCCATGTTTTCCTAGGTTTCGTTCCTCCTTTTGCTCTATGTTGATGTTAAGGTTATACGCCCACATGCTTGCTAGGCTTTGCTTGGGATCTATGAGTTTATGCACTTTTCGCCATGTTTCATACTTAGATCTACACTCGTACTTGTCTATTATGCTTGGATTCGTGTTCCACCACGTCTCCGTGCTAAGCTTCAACATGTTCACACATGTGATGCCATATCTATGCCCAGAGCTTTGTTTTCACATGCTTGTGTGCTCAGATCTAGGTTTTCACATGCTTCTGTTCTCAAATCTATGTTTTCACATGCCTATATGTCCAGATCTAGGTTTCCACATGCTCGTGTGCTTGGATCTATGTTCTTTACATGCTTTATGTGCTTGTGCGCCCCATGCCATGTTTGTGTGCTTAGACCTAGGTTTTGTTTGTCATGCCATGTGCTATTATGGTCCTTTTGTTCCTTTCATCACATTTCTGGTATTTTGGCCTAATTGTTAGGACTTGATCTAGACCCTGTGGTCTTTGTCATCGTCCATACGCCTTGGCCTATACTAAAGGGTTTGGATCTCCCTATTTGCATGTCTATGCTTGCTTGCTTCTATGCTTTATGCCTGTGTTAGCCTCTCTTGTTCTAGGCTTTTCCATGCTTGACGCCCTCCCTGGGCTTGATCTTGTTTGGTTACACCCAACGCCCATGTGGCCTTGTTAGGATGTAACCATTTGAGAGGCATCTCAAGATGCCGGGTTGCTCCCTGCGTGCCCTTCCCTTTTTTTCCCCATGCAATGATATGATTACTATGCTTGTTTGTGCCACCTTTTGGCTTTCGTTGCATCTTTACATTCTTGCTTACATGTCCATGCATGAGTCTTGCTTACTAGTGTGTCATCCATAGTTCAACACAATGAAGTTATGGACATCTGATCCAAACCTACATTCGTCCCTCACGGACACCACCTTTTGTCTGCTTCCTGCTTGTTTGCCCTTTTGTTTGTTTGCTTGTTTGCTTGCCATGTCTATCATGCTTATCTGCTTTATCCCTTTTCATATGTTATTTGCATCTTTTCCTTCCATTGCTTGTCTGCTGGTTTTCTTGTCTTTGCCTTTGCATGTACACACATGGAGCGAGGACACATGGAGTTGGGGCACAATCTCCCAGGTGCAAGCAAAAAGGGCAAGGGTGCGAGCAGGTCGATTTGAGCCAAGCAGCTGCAGTCAATAGGTCTAGGAGTTTAGGCTTTCCCTTTGGTTATGTACTCGTTTAAACCCCTTCCTTCCTCCTCCCTTTCTCCCTTAGATGGTTTGTCTTAGGTATATCATGTCGTGTACCATTCTTCCTCATCTCTAGAGTATGGCAACACCTGTTTATTTTCTTGCACTTATATTTTAGGCCATGCTCTAGGGATGTAGGCGTTTACTTTCTTGCTCAGTGTGCTAGCATTGTGCATGATGTATGTGTATATATATACCTGCTCGCCCCCTTTCGGTGTGAGTGTTACAATCTATGTCACCTAAGGCAAGTAATGCCTAATTTCCGCCATGAAAGTAAGGTGACTTGACGCCGGATTTTCACCATGGAAATCAAGTACTTTGTTAGAATGCCTTAGGAAAGCATAGATTGGGACCACACCCATTCAAAAGCCAAACCTCAAAGGCCCCATGCATGTAAAGCCTCGAAAGCTAAAGCCAAAATCATGTTTTTATTGCCAATTTTCAAAAATTAAGATTTTATCAAAACAAAGGACTGTCCTTGGATAGGCATTGTGGGCTATCTAACACCTTCCCCACATGTAACCAAACTTCCGGACCTAAGAATCAAGATTTTTTGCCATCCAATTTAGATTAGGAAAAATTCCCTTTTTCTTAACCTGAGATTGGTAATAAAATCAACTTGAAACAGGTGACCAATCACACCATAGAAAAACCCAATGATTGGTAGCAACTCCACTTACCTTTGGTATTCCCCTAAAATTTGGCCTAGATTCCTGCCATAACACCAAAGGTAGACCTACCTTCCTCCACCGAGAGAGAGAGAGAGCACTCGAAGATCTGCACAAACAACACCATACACATCAACAGGGGCCCTCCAATGGGGCCCCGCGTGCAGGGACCTGTCTCCACGGCGAGTGGTCGAACGAAGGCACGGTGAGTGGTCAAACGAAGGCACGGCGGCAGTGGTTTTTCCGCTAGTCCTATCGAAGCCAGGCATCGACACCTCAGTAACTTTATTTCCAACCAAAGTCAATTTGCATCTCATCTTGCATTCCTTTATCTTCTTTGTTTCACCCTTTGTGAAAATATCTGCATGTTGCACTTTTAGACTTCATCTTCTGAAGAAGAGGGAGAGGAAGAAGAGAATCCCCCTCCTAGCCATGCTAGCGGCTCTTCTAGCTCCTTCATGGAAACGTATCCTCATTTTCCTGAATGGCTATATGAAGTGATGAATCCTTATGTGTTGTTCAATTCTATGGCTTTAGAGAGACCAAAGCACGCCCAAATGTCCTTTAGGGTGACCCAGTGCATTCCTGAATCTTTTAGTCTCTTGTCCTCATTTTTCTTTTAGCTCATTGAGTTGTTCATGAACTGGTGAATTTATGTTTCAGGTCGGTGTTGATCTTGTGGATGAAAGCATGCGAATGATTGGAGGTTTACAGCTTGTGGCACGCACTCAATCTTCTCAATATGTGTTTAATGAAATGAGCTGGGTAAAAGATGATGCTTCCTTAGTGTTCTTTGCTTGAATCTCCATGATAATGGATTCAACACTTGTCTCTGTTGATTTTCAGAATAGATGAATGGCAATGGCTAATGCCAACACAAGATCCTTGTAGGGGAGAATCAGTAATCTGGAACTTCAAAACCGACAACAAGAATCTTGGTTTTATGCAAGTCAGGAAGGAGACACTGAGGGTGGCTCCTCTAGGGATTGATCTAGGAGATCTTCCCACAGGCAGACCCAGAGTCCGAATGATGCTTGACTTGCATTTTAATTTTCCTGCAAAAAAAAGAAAATACTCCTTAGACGGTTTGCATTAATTTCAACTTTTAGCACTTTACCTTTGGATTGCTTCTGATCTTACTAAAACGTTAAATAAGACAAGTTTAGAATTCACCTAGTGAAGTCTTGTAGTACACAATTTGAACTTGTCTACCCACATATGATAGGATTTGCACTTACCTGAATGAGGCACGGCCGAATGCCCCTAGTTTGAAAACTTTACACATGATGACCCTTCATTTTCCAAAATAATTTTTCTCTATATCTTTTTTTTTTTTTTTTTTTTTTTTTTGAAAAGGAATGAGTGATTTTTACTTGTCCCAGAAAGAAGGGATAAGGCATAGCCGAATGCTCCTAGTTTAAGAGATGAATGCATGACTTTGAAAAATACTAATTTGATTAATTTTCTTTTTACCCCCCCCCCCTTTTTTGAAAACAGTTATGCAGGTGATTTTTTGATTGATTTTTTAAAAAAATAAATGGACAAGGCATGTCTAAATGCCCCAGTTTGACAATCCATGCAAAATTTTGAAAACTTTATTGCACAAAATTTTTTTTTTTTTGAATAAAAACAATGTCAAAACAAACCCGTGAAATGTTCGAAAACACAAAACAGGGTAAACAGGCCTTAGCCAGGTTGGGTGCCAATCGACACTCTTAGAGTGCCGACCAGCACTTTAAGGTGTTGACATGCACGCCCAATTTCGCCCTAATTCCTCGCGCTTCTTCACCGTGTTTCTGTATTTTTGAGCTTTTTTGAAAAATGTTTTCTCAGTTTGAGACCATGAAACACTTTCCTAGATAGCTACAAACTCTGGAAACCTATTTAAACCTAGTCAAGGACTAAGGTAGCTTATTTTAGCATCTAACCTGCAAACAAATCTTTGCATCAAAGTTATTAAGCAATAATAATCACATGCAAGTTATCCATGGCTAACAATAAAAATTTTCCTCATTCAACCATTCATGATATCAATAGATGGGTTCATAACTTTGATTTTAGTACCAAGTCCAATTTTACAGGCTATAAGCTAGAGGGAATCAAGGCCTTGAGGAATGTCAAGATCAAGTGGGATTTCCTCCGTGCTGTCGTGAAGTTCTGGGATCCTAAAGATCATGTATTTTGGTTTAAAACTGCTGAACTTTGTCCCAAAATTGAATAATTTTCAACTATTCTAGGTTATGTTCCTGGCAAAGAAATTCGTAGCAGTTTCTTGTGATCCTAGACATTGGGAGATTTTGTCCGATGCTCTAGGACTTCCTACTTAAATTACCAGTAGCATGATTGAAGGGCACATGGTGAATCTTCGTGTAGTTCTTTAAAGATTGATTAATAAATGTACTCATGGAGTGACTAACAACATGCAGAAGAATTTTGGCTTAGCTCTTTGTTTTGGGGGAAAATTTTTGCTTTGATCTGGAAGGCTCAGTTTTGTGGATGTTCGAGCCATAGGCATTGTGAGTCAAATTAAAGATGGTGATCTCTGATGTTGGCAGAAACTCTTTTAGGATTGGACTCTGTATTTCATGGTGAAGAGTCACAAAACTTTTTGGGAGTCCCTTGACTTTGTAGATATGGTTGATGGAAAGATTGGACATGATTGCCATGCCTACTATTGCTAATTATGGTCCTAGCAGTTTCCTCAGTAGGACTGTCCTCAAAACTGAGTATCAAACTGAAAGCAATTGGGTGAAATTTCTAAACAAGAAGTCTAGTGTCTCAATTCGATGGAATTATTATTGGTGGAAGTGCCCACCTCCTTTGTTGCAGTCTCTGAGATCAGATCACATCTTCATAGTTGGATTAAGAAGGGCAACCTTCTATAAGGTGGATAAACTCTTGAGGCAATTCCAATATGAGCAAGGAATGCCTAGTGGAGGAGGAAATAAAACCTTTCACCCCTGTGGAGACAAATCCTACTTCTATAAGGAATATGTTGTTGGGATTGGAGATGGCTGACCGAGTGGATCAAGCTTTTGTGAAGGTTCACTTTCACAGGATGACTACAGAATATTCTAAATGGTTAGTAAACAAGATTGCGGACAAGGAGGCTAGCATTGTTGTTATGAGAAAACAATTTTTTAGAGACAATCGAGAAAGACATGAGGCTGACAACTATGAGTTTAAAAGGAGGGACAAAGATGACAAGGTACCTAGCACAGATGGAATCAACAAACAACCAAAGGAAAAAAGACTGAAGATAAAATGATCTTATTATTTTTGGATTTGAACATGTTTATTTTATAAAAGTGGGTGTGAAACTCTTAGGTTTAGGAATTATTTTAGGACTTTCAGGTTAAAGGTTCTGTTTAGTATTTAGGTTTTTAGGGTTTGGTTTTTTTTTATGGTTTGGTTTAGGGTTTGGGTTTCTGTGTAATGGCATGGTTTAATGGAATAGTTAGATTTTGAAAGAAATTTTTTTTCTTGGCTTAATAGGTAAATGGTGGGTTTGGGGAAGTTATGATTGGACCAATATATGGTTGCCTACGTACCTCCTTGGCAAAAGGATCAAGTCATCACGTAGTTCAATTTTTTATTTGCTTTAACTTTTTCCTAGGCCACCCTTTCGGGTTCTCAACCTAGCAGGCTCTCTCACTCTCTTCTTTTTTGTACTTTCCTTTTGCGTAGATCGCCCTTTCAGGTTTTCATCCTACCTCTTTTTTTTCTTTTTTTCTTTTTTTTTTTGCTAAACCTAGGAAGGGAAATAACATAATTTACAACCACTTTAGACGGACTACCACCTTAGACATGGTATTTCTTCAATTGATCCATATTGGCTGGCTCAGTAAAAGGATTTGCATCTAAGTCCATCAACTGTACTGCTCCCCCAGAGTATATCTGCTTGATAATATATGGACCTACCCAATTTTTCTTGAACTTCCCGTTTGTATCTTGAACCGGGGCTCGGATCTCCTTCAACACTAAATCTCCCAACTTCAAATCTCTAGCTCTTACTTTCTTGTCAAAAGTTTTCCTAAGCCTCCTTTGGTAACCTTGAATGTGATACAAGGCCTTGAGTCTTTTCTCATTTATCATGCATAATTGGTCATATCTACTTTGCAACCTATCTACTTCAGGGATTTCACTCTCCAATACTGTTCTCAATGAACAAACACCCATTTCAATGGGAAAGACTGCTTCCATCCCATACACCAAGGAATAAGGAGTGGCTCTTATGGAGGACCGAATTGATGTCCTATATCCCCAAAGTGCATAGGGTAATTATAAATGCCAATCCTTGTAGTTCTTCATACTCTTCTCCAGGATTCGCCCTATATTCTTGTTAACAACCTCAACTGCTCCATTAGTCTGAGGATGGTAGGGTGAGGATTTGTGGTGCTGAATATTGAACTGTCAAAGCAGCTTCTTTGTTTCTCCCTTGAAATGCAGCCCATTATCAAAGATAATTTCATATGGTACACCATATCTACAAATGATATTCGTCTGAATAAACTGAGCAACTTTCTTCGAGTTCAAAACCTTGTATAAGGCAGCTTCCACCCATTTAGTGAAGTAATCAATAGCAACAAGTATAAACTCATGGCCATTAGATGCTATTAGGTGAATCTTCCCAATAATATCTACTCCCCATGTAGAGAACGGCCAGGGCGAAGTCATGGTATGTAATGGCATAAGTGGCATGTGCTTCAGATCTTCATGGACTTGGCATTGATGGCACTTCCGAACATAAGCTGTGCAGTCTGCATCCATAGTAGTCCAGTAATAATCATGTCTCATTATTTTCCATGACAACATGTGTGCATTCATATGTGGCCCATAACTCGACTTATAAACCTTTTCAATTATCTGTTGTGCTTCCTTGGCGGTCATACAAAGGAGATGAATTCCGTCATATGATCTTCTATAAAGCCTCTCACCACAAATAATATAATTAGTGGACAACCTTCTGATGGTCAATTGGTCATTTTTGTCTACAGACTTTGGGTATGTCCCATCATTAAGGAACTTTAGAATGTCTAAATACCATTCACCTTCTCTATTCTTTGCCCTATCTTCTTCTATTGACATACAATAAGCTGGCACTTCTTTTTGTTCCATCGCTATTGGTCTAACTTCCCCTTCCTTTGGTCCATCCATCATGGATGCCATTGTTGCTAAAGAATCTACAATTTGATTCTGCATTCTTGGCACATATTGGTACTAGATCTTACTGAATTTTGAGACCCATTTTTGAACACATTAATGATAAGGCATTAGCTTTTCTTCCTTAATTTTCCACCTATTCTAAATCTGGGAATTATTAAGGCTGAATCACCATATACTTCCAATTCCTTCACTCCAAGGCCTAGGGCCGCTTGTAACCCCATAATGCAAGCCTCATATTTAGTGGCATTATTAGTGGCAGGAAAGTTGAGCCTACCAAAGAATGGGATGTGAGTCCCTTTTGGAGAAATCAAGAGAACTCCAATGCCACTTCCATTTTGATTAGTTTCTCCATCAAAATACATTTTCCATGATTCTAATTCTATCACCATGATATCCTCATCCGGAAAATCTCCTTGGATTTCTTCAGCTTCTTCAGGTGAATAGTAGTCTAAGTGATCAGCAATTGCTCTTCCCTTCACAGACTTCTGAGTCACATATTTAATATCAAATTCTAGCAAAAGTAGAACCCATTTAGCTGTCTTCCCGTCTTGCACAGGCTTTTCCATCAAGTACTTCAAAGGGTCCATTCTTACAATCAACAAGACCTTGAAAGCAGGCATAAATGTCTGAGTTTACGGGTTGCCCATACAAGTGCTACACATGTCTTCTCAAGTGGTGAATACTTTTCTTCAAAAGCCAACATCTTCTTACTAATGTAGTAGATCGCATTCTCCTTCATAGACTCCTCTAGGTATTGAGCAAGCGAAGCCCCTATTGTTGTATTTGTAGTTGTGAGATACAACAATAATGGCTTTTTAGGTACCGATGGGACCAGTATTTGTGGCTTCATCAGATAATTCTTAATCTTTTCAAAAGCTTCTTGACATTGTTCGTTCCACAATATAGGAACTTCCTTCTTGAGCAATCGGAAAAGTGGCTCACATGTCATGGTGAGTTGGGCTATGAGTCTGCTAATGTACTGTATTTTCCCTAGAAACCCTCAAATCTCCTTCTCAAACCTGGGAGGCTTCATCTCTACAATTTCCTTGATTTTTCAAGATCGACTTCAATTCTCCTCCGACTTACCATAAACCCCAATAGCTTTCTGGATGTTACACCAAAAGTTCACTTCTTGGGATTCAACCACAACTTATAGAATTGGATTCTTTTAAAGAACTTCCGTAAAGCTGGTATGTGCCCTTCACGGTCTTTATACTTCACTATCTTGTCATCAACATAAACTTCTACTTCTTTATGGATCAAATCATGTAACAAAGTAGTGGCTACACGTTGGTAAGTAGCACCAAGATTTTTAAGGCCAAATGGCATGACCTTGTAGCAATACGCCCCCCATGGAATAATGAAGGAGGATTTCTCCAAATCTTTTGGAGCCATCTTTATCTGATTGTATCCCAAAAAACCATCCATTAATGAAAGCAAGCCATGTCCTGCTGTGTTATCAACTAAGATATCAATGTGAGGCAAGGAGGGAAACTCATCTTTCAAGCTAGCCTTATTAAGATCTCGGAAGTCTACACACATTCTAACTTTTCCATCCTTCTTTGGCATCGGAACCACATTAGCTAACCATTCTGGGTAGTTGACCACCCTCAGAAATCCTACATTGTACTATTTCTCAACTTCTTCTTTGATCTTAAGAGTCCATTCTGGCTTCATTATTCTCAACTTCTGCTTGATTGGCTTCATGGTTGGATCTATTGGAATGTAGTGTTGCATTATATATGTATCAATCCCAAGTATGTCTTCGTATCATCTTAGGTTCATCATCAGTTCCCAGGTTAACAAGTTGGGTTTCTTCTTTTATAGGTTCTACATGCCCTTGTTTTAATTCCTTATTATTAAGAGTTTCTTTACCAATTTTCAAAATAAAAACATTCAAAGCCAACAAATAATCAGAATCAGAAATCACATTATAAGGAAAAGAGTTCTTAACAGACTCAACAAAAACAGACTCTATAGGACTACAATCACAAATAGACTCAACAGGAATAGTAATATTAGCAGAAACAAACTCAATAGAGATAGAAACAATGTTTTTGGCAAGAGTGATCGACTCGATGGTCTTGATCTTCTTGGTAGGAGTGATTGGCTTGACGGTCGTGATCTTCATGGCAGAGTCTTCCATGGGGTAGGCGGCTCCCTCCCATGCCCAACTTGGTTATGGCTTCAACGTTGGCAAGCGGCTCCCAGCGAGTTCCCTTTTCCCTCAGCATCAGTACCATGGGGTCTACATCCATATAATCTGTGCCTTCTATATCTATCTCCATATCTGTGGGCTTGTCAGTCACATAGGCATCCAGGCACTCTATACTGTCCATCCACTCACCAAACAAATCTTGCTTTCCTTTGTTGCTCGGGTGAATGTATTGAGGGAGATATTCTAACTCATTCCCTTTATTACATTACATATTGGGGTGTCAAAAGTTGTTAATGGAGTTAGTAGAAGTAAGAGTGTGAAAAAAAATAAAAATAAAAAATAGTAGAAGTAAATAATCAAACTTTTATTAGATTTTTTAAAAATTTATTAATAGTGTTAACTAAAAGATAATTTTTAATTAATTGAAAAGTTTAGTATTGAAGTTTCATTTAAAGCTAACTATCTTAGTAATTTCATTTAGCCTTCAAAAAAAATATGAAGAAGAAAGGGAAACCATCAATGTAACATTGAACTTTTACATAAAAGGAGATGTACCGAAATTTAGAGGTGATAAATGACAGATACTGCGAACAAAGAGAGATGTAGAGAGAGAGAGATAGAGGAAATTGTATCTTTTATCATCGACATTGAAGGGAAGAAGATATGCTATGTGGTCTTTTTTTTTTCCTAAGGGTATTTTGGTCATTTTCTAGGTATTATTGCTATTTCGGTTATTTTTAGGTTTTATGATAATTTTGGTCTTTTTTTTAAGATTCAAGGTTATTTGGTCAATTTTTTTTTTTAATTTAAGGGTATTTTGGTCATTTTTTAGGTTTTGTGGTTCTTTTAGTCATTTTTCCGGTTTTTGATAATTTTGGTCTTTTTTTTTAATTTTTAGGGTTATTCTGTCATTTTTTAAGTTCTAAGGGTATTTCGGTCATTTTTTAGGTTTCAAGAGTATTATAATAATTGGTGATTAAAAAAAAAAAAAAAAAAAAAAGGAACCATCAAATGTGACAAAAGTACCACCGAATATGAGAAATGTATGGTCTAACGTGATATTGGTACTACCTAATATAACAATAGAACTATCAAATATGAGAAAGAAAAAAAGAGACCATCAAATGTGACAAAAGTACAATCAAATGTGATGTTGGTACTGCACAATGTGAGGACAACACCGTCAAATGTGAGAAAAAAATTAAAGTACAACCAAATGTGAGAAAAGTACAATCAGATGTGATGCTGTCACTGCCTAATGAGACAATAGAACCATAATTTGCAAGAAAAAAAAATTAAACCACCAAACGTGACAAAAGTACTATCATATGTGATTTTGGTATTGCACAATTTGAAGATGATACCATTAAATGTAAAAATAAAATAAAAAATAAAAAAATACAACTATAACTGAATGTGGCAAAAGTATTGCTATATGTGATGTTGGTACAACTTAATGGTACTATCAAATGTGACAAAAGTATAGTCACATGTGATATTAGTACTACTTAATGTGATAATGGAACCATCAAATATGAGAAAAAATAAGGGAATCACTAAATGTGACAAAAGTACAATCACATGTGATATTGATACTGTGAAATGTGAGGATGGTATCATCAAATGTGAGAAACAAAATAAGGGAAACACCGAATATGACAAGAGTACAATCACATATGATATTAGTACTGCACAATATGAGGATGGTACCATCAAATGTGAGAAAAAAATAAAGAGAACCACCGAATGTGCAAAAGTACAGTCACATGTAATGTTCATACTACACAATGTGAAGATGATACCATCAAATGTGAGAAAAAATAAGGGAACCACCGAATGTGACAAAAGTACAATCATATGTGATGTTGGTATTGCACAATGTGAGGATAGTACTATCAAATGTGAGAAAAAATAAGGGAACCACCGAATGTGATAAAAGTACAGTTACATGTCATGTTGGTATTACACAATGTAAGGATGGTACCATCGAATGTGAAAAAAAATAAGGGAACTACCGTATGTGACAAAAATACATTTACATGTGATGTTAGTACTACACAATGTGAAGATAATACCATTAAATGTGTAAAAAAAATAAAAATAAAAAATAAAAAAACCAAGTACAAAGTATTGTCATATGTGATGTTGGTACTACTTAATGTGATAATGGAACTATCAAATGTGAAAAAAAAAAAAAAAAAAAGGAACTGTCAAATGTGACAAAAATACGGTCACATGTGATATTGGTACTACTTAATGTAATAATGGAACCATCAAATGTAAGAAAAAATAAGGGAACCACCAAATGTAACAAAAGTACAGTCACATGTGATGTTGGTACTGCACAATGTGAGGATGATACCATCAAATGTGAGAAAAAAAAATAAATGAACTACTGAATGTGACAAAAGTACAATTATGTGTGATATTGGTACTACACAATGTGAGGATGGTACCATCAGATATTAGAAAAAATAAAGGAATCACCGTATATGACAAAGTACAGTCACATGTGATATTAATACTGCACAATGTGAAGATGGTATCATCAAATGTGAGAAAAAATAAGGGAATCACCGAATGTGACAAAAGTACAGTCACATGTGATATTGATATTGCACAATGTGAGGATGATATCATCAAATGTAAGAAAAATATAAGGGAATCACCGGATGTGACAAAAGTATAGTCATATGTGATGTTGGTACTGCACAATGTGAGGATGGTACCATTAAATGTAAGAAAAAAATAAGGGAACCACCGAATGTGACAAAAGTACTGTCACATGTGATGTTGGTATTGCACAATTTGAGAATGGTATCATCAAATGTGAAAAAAAAAAAAAAAGGGAACCACCGAATATGACAAAAGTACAATCACATGTGATATTGGTATTGCACAATATGATGATGGTACCATCGAATGTGAGAAAAAAATAAGAGAACCACCATATGTGATAAAAGTATAGTCACATGTGATATTAGTACTACACAATATGAAGATAGTACCATCAAATATGATATTTTGGTAACCTGGTATAGCAGGTTGCCTATTAATGGGTACCATACCTCTCAAAAAATAGAGGGGGTACTGTAGAATTACCCTTATAGCAAATGTGGAATTTGATATGTTTTGGTTGTTTAATTCTTTACATTAGTGTCTTCTAAAAAAAAAATCTTTACATTAGTTGCTCCTTTCCACTGTTGCTGGTGAAATAATTAGCTTGAATCACCTATACGTTAAACAATTTTTTGTTGGTGAAATAATTTTTTTTTTTGTAAATAATAATAAAATAATTTTTTTTCATCTCTCTCTCATGTTATCCATATTCCTTAAAATTAGGCACTTTCGCATCTCTTTTAAATTCCTCACATTTAAATTTCCTATTTGAAGTGGTTGTTTCATTTTAAAATTTCTCTCTCCTATTTTCTAACATCAAAGGAATCGAAACTGCCTCTTCACTTATCTTCTTCCCCTACAAAAATAGAATTTTTCAATTTTTTTTTTTTATTTTTTTTTTGCTAGTTAATTTGTTGTTAAGGGGGATCGAACCCCGAGCTTATCAAGGCTACACAGTCCGGGTACCACTAAGGCACAAGGCCCGGTGGTAAATAGAATTTTTCAGTTGTTTTACAAAAAGGCTAACATTACATTTTTGGTTACACAAACGGTTTCCAAATATACAGAGCCAATGGTGAATCCTTTTCTACTACGTCTCCCATTGTTTAGGTTTTTTCTTTTTTTTTTCTTTTTTCTTTTTACTTACAACTTTGAAAACACATGCTTTCTGAAACAGGAATCGACAAATTCGATCAGGATTTCATGCAAGTGTACCAAGCTCTAGCGTCATTATTGTCTCCATTGACGACTCAGTAGCCGACAGCTCTAGAGGAAAGAAGTCCAAGCGAGGCACTGCCATGGTCATGCAAATTCACAATACCTTTGTTTCCCCCTCCAATAGTATGTTCAATTTGAAATTTTTAAAAATTTAAAAGCTTTATTATACAGTTGTTGAAGAAAAAGAAAAAAGAAAATACAAAACCCTTTCTTTTAGATTTCACATATAAAGTAGAGAAGAATCCTTCCCACCAAAAATTGAAATTTCAAGCACAAAACAGTTTACACTCTATGTCCACCCTTTTAATATTTATCTTTTGTGTAGTTTGTCCATTAACCTCTTCAAATCTAAACGAGTCATCTTAAAATTCAATGTTTAAAGTGTGTCACTTATTCATGATTTAGACAAAAAGAATGTGGGACTTAACTTTAAAAGATAATTCTCAAAAACAAAAACAAAAAAACAAAAAACAAAAAACAAAAAACAAAAAAACAAAAATTTAAGGATTTGTTTAAATATTGTGCAATTAGGACATCATCTTATTGTAGGTGCAGATTTAATAGTAACAATATTGTATTGTATGGTACTCCTTTATTGTTTTTTTGTTTTGTTTTTTGTACTATAATTTGTAAGTATTAGAGGCACAGCCAATTATACGAAACCCAATAGATTTTATTAATCATTTAGTTTGGTGTATAATTGACTTACTGAAGTGGATGCAGAGATTATTTTGATGTTAAATTTGGATATGAATTAGGAAGAAAGGGCCGTTAGGTGCCTTTCAAAAGAGAATGATACTTTTTTAAAACTATTTTGTGAAAAAAATTATTCCTAATTGAAGCTTCAAAGTATAAGAAAGGCAAATATTTTGATGTTTCATTTTAATGTAGGAATAACAGAGGCGGTTGCAATATTTTCCTGAGATGTCAAATAAATGGAAAGTACAAAGAAAGACTACTACTTTATTGTTATTTTTGAGGGCTCCATCTACCTGGCTTTTTGACATGAGAAGGAATGGTATTATATTCATGAGCAAAGAGGTAGCTAATCTGACTCCGCGCAAAGCATACAAGACCAAAATGGAAACACACAAGGTGGTGGTGAAACACTTTGAAAATATCGAAGAATAATGTATCAAGCTTTTTTGTGTCCCTTCTTATCTAATAGGGGAACAAAGGGATCAAATTGGCCAAACAAGCATCTTTGTTTGTATGTTACTTATTTGGACTCAAGTTCCATGTAAAGTAGAATTTTGTATGCTAATGTTTGATGTATTTCCCTTGATATTAAAAAAAATTGCTAGGGTTTTTAAATGAACTGAAGTCAAAATGTTTAAATTGAAACCTAAATTAATCTTGATGTTGCTTTTTAATTGGATGAGAGCAATAAGGAGTTTTTTTTTTTTTTCCTTCCTTTTTGGATTGTTTAATTTTGTATAATTTTAAAAATACATTTATTTAATTGAAAGAGTGATTTAATAATAAGACAAACCCAAAGGATAAATTTATAAATTTAAAATTGTTTATAAGTTTTTTATCCCACTTACAATTTACAAACCTATATAAATAGCCTTTCAAATTCTCTAAATTAAGTACAAAAGAAAAAGATTTAAAAAGTGATGACAAAAAAAAAATACAAATTCCATAAATAGGATACACATTCTATACTTTAACTATTTGCAGTTATGGTTTAAAATATTATACTTTTTATTATAAAATTAGCCTCTAAGCATGCGCAAGTGCGTGCTCAGAAGATTTTTTTTTGTAAAAGTTAATAATATGTATCCATTATAATTTGGGATTATTACATTTTTCAATCACAAAAAAATCTAGAAGTGATGAAAAATTATTTCACCTTCAAATGAATAATATTTATCACACCTCTAGGTTTTTTTCTGATTGAAAAATGTAATAATCTCAAATTATAATGAATGCATATTATTAACCTTTACACAAAAAAAAAAATAATAATAATAATTCAAGAGCCTCTAAGCACGCACGTGAACGCGTACTCAAAAGCTAGTATTATTTTAATGTGTTATATAGGAAAATAAAAACTAAAATGTTAAGTAAGTAATAAAATAATATGGTATAAAGAATAAATTAGATTTTGAAATAGAAAAATAGAATAATTAGAATATAGCATATGGGGATGTTCTTAGCGTTGAGCTTATTTTCATTATTTGGGCTTACGTTAATTGGGCCCTACATATCTTCTTTTTTTTTTTTTTTTTTTAATAGGTTGGGCCCTACATATCTATTTCCCGACATATAATATATTACACAATAATTACATATTCACATGCATCACATGAATATGCAACTAGTACAAAAATAGACATTGAGCCCTCATCAAAGTTAAATAAATTCTGCAACCTTATCATTGAATAGTCTAAGAATAATATTCAAACAATAGATGTACAACAACATCAGGCACCTCTAAAGCTATCGAAAATAAATGAACTCCAATCTGAATAAACATGCAACAGACAACTAGTTATAGTGATTCACTCTAGAAACACGTCGCTCCTCCACAAATTATAGTCACCATGATTATCCGTACAAACATCAAAAAGACAAAATAAGTCATTGACATACATTACAACGCTGTTCCAAAAAACTAAGCAATCTAATCATCTTGTTCCCCCGCTCGTGTACTAGGTTATCGCCCAGATCTAGTTCAACATTTATGACTTGCTGCAACCATCGTCTCCATTGACACACCGGACTTGCTTGTACTTTGTTGTTTCTGTGGCTGTGATGATGGATGTGGCTCTGAACCTGAACTGCATTGATACACCAGACTTGCTTATACTTTGTGGTGTCTGTGGCTGTGACTGAATGTGGCTCTGAACGTGGCTGTGGCTGTGGCTTTGACAAAGAGCTCCCTCTCTTTCCTCCCGTCCCGCCTGTAGATGTTCCACTTTTTCTTCTAACATGCAGACAATACCAAGAATTATTTGTCATCCTAACAATTATACATGACAATAACAATATGGATGAAAAATACTAGACTACAATTTTCCTGTGTGGCTTAGTGCTAGAGTTGTTATGCTGTTGAAAATGATTGATTGATTTATACCCTGAACGTGGCTGTGACCGTGAATGTTGCTCTGAATGTGGCTGTGACAATGAGCTCCCTCTCTTTCTTCCCTTCCCGCTTGTAGATGTTGTTCCACTTTTTCTTCTAAGAAGCAGACAATACCGAGAATTATTTGTCATCCTAACAATTATATATGACAATAACAATATGGATGAAAAATACTAGACTACGATTCTCCTGTGTAGCTTACAAGAATGCTGTTGAAAATGATTGATTGACTTATACCATATTCCAAGGCCCAGGCACAATGAAATTTTACTAATCATCCATTGTATCATATAAAAATTTTAAAGCAATATTAAACTCAACATATCCGTAATATTATCCATTTTTTCTTCTAACCTGTGGTATAAATGCATTCACAGCGCAGCAACCCCAATAATCCCAATAAACCCACTGAGCCCAATAAACCCATACCCCTCATCAAGCTATAGAAACGGTATATATACATTCCAATAAAGCTATAAAGCAAAGAATTTCACCATTTAAGTCACGAATCAGTACTCTTTGATTTCAACAAGAGCTTCACGGCAGGGTTCTAAGCCCTATTTCATCTCCTCAATGCAGGCAAAGGGAGGTTGTTGTTGACACATGGTTCCGAAATCCAAAAACTATTAATTGCCTAAGCTTGATTAGAACAAATGAAAAGGAGATAAGTTCGGCTAGAACAAAGAGATCATGTAACTTTAAGGATGTGTTATAGATAATTAAGTTGTATCAATTATCCAAGGAATTTTTTGTTTAGAACTCCCTTAGTTGTAAGGACTACCATAATAGTAAAAGTTCCAGTACAGTAGTACACAGTAATTAGTTAAGGTATTCGCTTGACAAATCTATGGCTTCTAGATCCCAACTTTTATTATATAGAATATGACATTTGAACCTTGGCTCTTGAACACAATGACTCTAAAAATGTATGAGCAAACTGAATTGGGTCTTCTGAACTAAAATTAATATATACATATCCCAAATGGTAAAGAGAGAGCATACATAAAGCGCCCCAGCATCAGTTGTCGTCAAGTAGGTTATTTCTTGTGAGCTTCATGCCTTAAAGATTTAAGATATATATGGTCAATCTCCAAAATCTAAAAACCATATATAAATAAATTTAGAACCATCAACACCTTCAATGCTGGCTGGAACTTCATAAGAATGTGAGTTGAGGTTTACTTGCACTGGTAGAACTGGAGATCATATAACTTCACTAACACCCAATGCATATGATCCAGTAAAAGCTTACCTGCCAACCCAAACATGAAAGCAAAAATAAACAATACCTTCAACCACCCAATTTCTCAATCTTATGCAACTCAACTTCATTTTCCCACAATAAATTCACCCACATAATCATAGCAATTATGACCCAGCCCAAACCAACAAAAATCCTTTGCCAAACTTTAAACAACCCTAAGTACAAGAAATGATCCATGTACTATAACAGTTTCAGGTTGAGAAATTAACGAGGTCAGCCTATTTCACACCAAGTGAAGGTTACAATAGATGCTAAGACAGAATGAAAATGAATTCATCAATGGACATAAAGAAAGCTCTAACAGTGATCAATCCAACATTGAAAATTTCCAAATTTCCAGATGTCAAGTTGAAAAATTTTAAAAGCACCAAGATAATTGGTAACAATCGCAAAATCATTAATCATAATATGTTTTTAGTGACTTTTTAAAGTCCAGGTCTTCTAATAAATATATTTGGATTTTCTCAAAATAATAGGAATAATTTCATAATTAGAAAAGAAATTGGTGGCAATTACAAATACAATCCTAGGTTAATTTAAAACAAATGAGATTATCAGAGAAGAGAATGCATATGAGATATAGTAAACTTACCAATCATCTGACTTAATATCGCATATCATCTTCAGCTTTTGATACAATCTCCATCAATTTTGATATATGGAATATGGGCAATTTTGGGCCGCATTGTGCCGCTTACATTTGCACATACTTCCTTTAATTTGGGGCACTGACGAATCTCTAGAACTTGTAGTCTGGTAAGGCGTTGCATGGCTTGTGCTGTGGGCAGATACATTAAGTTTTTACATTGTCTAAGATACAGCCATTGAAGAGAAGAAAGGTTTCCCAAAAATTCAGGCAAAGCTTTCATTCTATCAAATTTCCATATTCTCAGATTTTTAAGGGCAATGAAGCATTGAATTCCGTCTGGGAGAGAGTTGAGTTTAGCCCACCCAATTACAGAGAGACTCAAGGGATGAGTGTTGGATGGAAGTGAAACTAAGCTCTTCACAAAATTCACCAATCTCCAAAGATTTCAAACAGGTGAGGGAATCTAATAACCCCACTGGCAGTTGCATCAACTTTCGGCAATTGCGAATCTGTAATTCAGTAAGAGAATACAATTCTCGTAGATCTAAAATTGATGATAGATTAGGATAATTCCTTTAGCAACTTCTCAAGGGAAAGGAAAGAAGTGCAGGTGGCCCATACATCCTGACATCGTGAAGACATGAGATTCCTATTATTTTGCAATGACTGTTCTGGCAAAGAAGTGGGTTCCAAAATACTGGATATGTTGACGCACACGGGTGTAGTAAGCTTGCTGCAAATTCTTTTGAATGCCGTACTCCTGGTCTTGGAAATGTGTAATTTCTTAAGAGAAGGAAAATGACATGGAGCTTCTTCCAGTTCCTTACAGTCGTCAATGATCAACTCCTCAAGTAAAGGAAACACTTTATTTGCTGTTGTAAGATCATTTGCATCCGTCCACACCTCTAGAATATCCATCTTCTGCAATTGGAGTCTTCTCAATGCTGGAAACAATGTATCTTTGTAACTGCCATCACTGTAAAACTCGGTTCCCATACGTTTTACATTAGTCATTCCTTTTATATCAAGAAACTTAAGACAGGGTAAATGCCCAAGAGTTGGAACTTCTTTACATTTAGCGCAGTCCCTTAAATTGATCTCCATCAAACAAGTAAATTGCAACAAACGAACCGTAGTATCACCACTTGTCAACATCCATGATGGGAATTTCTCTCCTTTGTAGTGTTGGATTGTTAAGCTTTTCAAATTTTGGTGAGGCTGGAGGCCTTCCAACACCTCTTCATCATTATTGCAATGGTCTTCTGTATGAGAACTAACCCAATGAAATCCCAACTTGTATATTTTACCCTTTTTTGCCAAATTTGCACTTCTGGCTTCTTCCTTATCTCTCACATACTCTAGATTGTAGACATCTAATTCTCCTTTGAGTTCATTTGCATGTTCCAATTCTACAATTTGACAACCTTCGTCTAGATCTACAACAAAGAATGGCAATGTTTGAAGATTAGTCAACCGCCCTATATCTTTAGGTGTTCGCTTGATGCACTCATGATCAATATAAATATGCCTCAACATAATCATGTCACATAGATTATCTGGAAGCTTTTCAAGACTAGGGCAAGATTCAATTCTTAAAGTCTGCAAATTCGAAAGCTTAGTGAAGGACTTTGGTAATGACTGAATTTCAGTGTGTGATATGTGAAGAAGCCTCATGTGTATTAATTGGCCTACTGATTCTGGCAACTCTATTCTCCTCATCCCACATAATTTTAGAACTCGTAAGCACCTAAAATTTGATAATACACCGCCAACCGCAACATTTTCTGAAACAAAGGTGCGCAATTTTCCGAAAATGGATTTTGTAACTGGAAATTTTGGTTCTTTTTGGCCATCAGATCTGATGAATAAATGTCGTACAAGTTTGATATCACCCATCAAATCCCCCTCCAAAAACAGATTCTCAGATTTTGAAATTGAGATTGCAAAATCATGCACCAAATCATGCATCTTGCAGCTGATAATATTACCATACACATCCTTTCTAGCATCTTGAAAAAAGGAATTTACCAACAACATACGAAAATACATGTTACCAATATCCTCCATCACCATACAATTTCCTTTAGATGGTTCAAGGAATCCTTCGGCCATCCAATGCTGTATTAGCTCGTCTTTTTCCAATTCATAATTTTTAGGGAAAATCGCACAATATGCAAAACATTGTTTTAAAGATGGTGTTGGAAGATAGTCAAAGCTTAACTTTAATATTTGAAGAACTCCATTATTATCATCATCCATTAAATCCCAAATTTTATCATTTTGAATTGACAACCACTTACTCTTATCATCTATAAAGCACATTGTTCCTCCTAATACTCTTGCAGCTAATGGAACCCCTTGACATTTTTTAGCAATCTCTCTTCCAATAGCCTCCAACTCTGAACTTCGCGGAATGCTTTCATTAGCAAATGCTCTTTTTGCAAATATGGACCAACATTCATCTTTTGATAATTTTTCCAAGTAAATCCGAGGAAGTGTCTCCATGGTTTTTGCAACGTTGTCGCTACAAGTTGTTACAATTACATTATTTCCAGTAGTTGAAATCACTTCTAACAAGACACTCTTTAAACTATCCCATTCCTTACAATCATCAAACCACACATCATCAAGTACGAGAAGAAAGGATTTGTTCCGCAATTTTTTTTGAAGTTTTTCTTTAAGTATATTGAAGCTGTCATTTAACAAAATCAAGTCTTCACCAAGAGATTTAAGAATCTCACTTAAGACCCTCTCAGCATTGAAATTTTTAGTGACATGTACCCATGCTAGTACATCAAAATGGTTCCTTATCACTTCATGGTTATAAACTAATGTTGCTGAAGTTGTCTTTCCAAAGCCTCCCATACCCACGATCGGAAGAACAGAGATACGTTGATTGCTTAGTTTGCTTGTGCTAGTCAGTTTGTTGACTATATTTGAGACATCATATCCCCTTCCGACAATTTCTGAATCGTTGAGTAAGGAGTCTATCTCCCAATACCGTCTAGAATAAGAGATTTTATTCGTAGACCCCACTCCAAGAACATCCTTAATTTTCTCCAATGATACGTTGATTTTCATGAATTTCTTTGTCATACCGAGTAATATCGGTGAAGAGAAGCTGCGTACCTTTTTCTTCATTTGGCTTCGAGGTTGTCCCTTTTGCTGAAGAATCTTCTTGCAAAATTCATCTAGCACATCATCAGTATCATAAGCTACGTCTTTAAGCGCCATTAACCATTTCCTCACAGACTCGCTACCGCCTTTCCATTTCTCAGCATCCGCTAGCGCAACTTGAATTTTCGTTACTGAGAGGAGAAGCTTTATTAGCTCCTTACGAAAACCGCACTTAGAACCGACATGCTTAGTTGCAAGTCGTCCCAACTTAGCTTGAAGTCCCTCCAAAAATAAACTGAAGTCAATTTCAGCCATATATTCTTCTTTACTCTGCACAAGAGAAATTAGTATGATAAGTTTTGCAAGGCATGAGAGAATGATTCTGTAAGAAATAATCAAACTAT
The DNA here is from genome assembly GCF_001633185.2 of Quercus lobata. Classification (NCBI taxonomy): domain Eukaryota; kingdom Viridiplantae; phylum Streptophyta; class Magnoliopsida; order Fagales; family Fagaceae; genus Quercus; species Quercus lobata. The sequence goes on from NC_044913.1 coordinate 60,986,690, forward strand.
ATATAGAGTTGGGTCTAGATAAACACCTTGGTAGTTGTTGACAATGAAGTTGGAAAGATTTTGCTTTCCTTTTCATCGCTTGAAGATGATGCAGTTTTAAGAACCTTGGTAGTTGTTGACAATGAAGTTGGAAAGATTTTTCTTTCCTTTTCATCGCTTGAAGATGATGCAGTTTTAAGTGTTTTGTTAGGCCTTCCGACTGCTACACAAGCTTCTGCTCGAACATTTATAGGCACTTTCATACATATATCAATAGCATGACCTTTTACTCCTGCCAAGTGTGATTTAATTCTTGAAGCACCCCCAGCAAAATCACGTTCGCAGAATACACACTTGAATCGACCATTTAGTTCCATAGCATACTCCCAAAAACGATCTCTCTTTCTTCCCATATTTTCTTTTTTCCTTACAAACAAATATATATATAATATCAAAATCAAATCTAGTTTAGTAAAGAACTGTTTCTACCTCCTCCGGCTCCTGACTTTTGTTTTGCTAATAAGACTCTTTTAGCGTTGGAAAAAAATAAAACATAAAGAAGAAATACATGTTAGAGTGTACATACTTTGATAGCTTGCAGATATGCAGTCTAGTGGACGTCCTCAAGAGCTGAGAGAAATAGCCCGACAAGAATATCACAATAAGAAAACTGGAAAGCAGAAATAAGTGTGCGTTTGTATTCCAAAAATCTCCAGATACAGGAATTGTTTAGCCCAATTGTTGCTCAGGTGGTCTTCAAAAGGACTTTTGCACAAACAACGCCTTCTCACCTGGATTCTCTCACCCTTGAAGATCTAAGAGAACCTTTTGTGCTTCCAGTAATTGATGACACAGTGTGCGTTTGGATTCCGAGAAATAGCCCGGCAAGACTAACACAACGGGAAAACTGAAAAGCAGAAATAAGTGGGCGTTTGGATTCCGAGAAATAGCCCGGCAAGAATAACACAACGAGAAAACTGGAAAGCAGAAATAAGTGTGCGTTTAGATTCCAAATATCTCCAGATACAGGAATTGTTTAGCCCAATTGTTGCTCAGGCGGTTTTCAAAAGGACTTTTGCACAAACAATACCTTCTCACCCTTGAAGATCTAAGATAACCTTTTGTGCTCCCAGTCAGGGCGGCTTGATGCATTTGGAGGCCTAAGGCGAAAATTGATCATCTTAATTTAGATACAAAATTACTACTAATTAACATGAACTACATAGAATTTTTTTTTTTTTAGAATATTTAAGACAGAAAAAATTTGACAAAATTTTTCATACTTGTTGATGTGGTAGATTGATAGTAGTAAGTAAAACAGTGGTGTTAGTAATAGATTTAGATAAAAACTAGTAAAAGTTTGCTAATTAAACTCTTATTATTATTCTTTTTTTTTAGAAGTGCAACATTCACAATATTTTTTACAACAAATCCTAGATTTTAAACTGCTTTTTGTTTTTATTTGAAAATATCACTATAATTATTTTTTTGCCATCAATAATAGGCTGTAACAACCTGCTACTTAGTATTAATTGTAAAAGTATTGTGAAAAATATCGTGGACGACATTACATTTTTCTCTATTTTTTAATTTGTTTTTCATCTAGTAAAAAAAATTATTTTATTTATTGATTATAAATAATCCTATTGGTTAAAATTTGGGGGCCTTTTTTTTACTTGGGCCTTAGACGGCTGCATTTTTTGCTCCACCATAGAGCCGGCCCTGCTCCCAGTAGTTAATCACACAGACCTAGACTTGTCCCAGGGAAACAGGGTTCCTGGCTGGTTGTTACATTTCTGTTTACGGTCCCACCGTCCTATTCCAGTTATTTTTACTTTTATTTATATTATTTTCAACAAAAGACTTTTTAGTTTTAGCTCAATAAACAGATTTCAAACATATTTTAAGAAACTGTTTGAATACAGTTTATTTTGTTGAAAATTAAAAATAAATTTTAAATATATAAATAGTAAAGTAAAACTTATTTTTGATATTTTTTTTAAATAAAATGATTGTGGATCTCGTCAATATGTGAATAGTGCTCAATAGTACATGAAACACGTGTAGAAACAATTGGAATAAACAATGAAATGTGTGAATAGTATTTAACAGTGCATAAACAATACTCAATAGTGCACTTTGTCGGGAGAAAGTTTGAAACGTGTGAAGAAAAAAAAAAAACAAAACAAAACAAAATGCAAATGCGGAAGGAAATGCTGAATCTAAACGCTATCTAAAGGTCTGTCTAAATACAGTTTATTTTGTTGAAAATTAAAAATACAATAATAAAATAATTTTTAAATATATGAATAGTACCGTAAGACCTATTTTTAATTTTTTTTCCCAATAAAGTTAATGTGAGTCCTATAAACAATATGTAAATAGTATATTAATCGTGTGTGAACAGTATTTAACAGATACGGTAAACGTGCTACCAAACAGCCACTAAATAATATTAAAAATAATTTAATTATAGTATCTTTCTTTTTTAAAAAAAAAATTAAAAATGTTAACTCTACAGTACTTATTAAAATTTTCATAACGTGGATCCTTCGTAATATCAGCTGTAGTATCTTTCTATTAAAATAAATAATTTTATCATATCCATTTCAAATATAAAAAATGCGTTTATCGAGACTCTTAATATTGGAAGTTGGAACGACCTAACAAACTGGCCCACCAATTAGGTCTATTCGCCGAGTGGTTACCGAGCACTTTCTTTATTTTCTTGGAATGGACGCTCCACTTGCAGAAAAAGATGACTTTAATATGGAGTATCATTCATGACGAAAAAAAAAAGTTATTCTGGCACAAATTATAAGATCCTCCGGAAGGACCACTTATTTATTGGCCGGCAGGAGCAGACCACATCGGTGGTCCCCCGAGGAACCAATTATTTTTCCGGAAATTGGTACAATATGTGCTCCATGGCATAATTTGTGGCAGAATTGGTTTATATTATTGGAGAATGTTAATCAGCACCAAACAAAAAATATTTATAAAAAAAGTAAAAAATATTTTAAAATAATATTTATAAACTGAAAAAAATAACATAAATTAAAAAATTAAGTTAATTTCTTTCAGAAAAAAAAATATGTTTAACTAGTACTGTACTATATCAGTTAACACAATCTTATATTATAAGCGGTAGAGCGTGTCTTTATGTAAATTTACCATCATTATAGTAGACTGCCACGATGTGACCTGTCGAAAAAGAAGACAAGACGTACCGTATAAATCTCAGACGGGGCCATCTATAAATTGTTAATGCGTGTTCGGTAGGGTGGGACCGGGTGGAGTGGAAGTCTGACGCTGATGTGACTCTGGGCCCCTTTCGACTTTTTCTTTTGTCGTTTTATAATGACAGCTTTTTCTTTGCAAATATCTAGACAAAAATTAAAAGGATCCTTGGATTTGGATGGATTTGCAAACTGACTCCTTGTATTTTACATTATTAACCCTGCAATTTAAGAAATTGATACAATCTCCCTGTCCTATCTAAGATCCAGAAGGCGGATCGCCCAAAACCAAGATACTTTATCCCAAAAACTAAGCCGCGACGTGACCCAGGCTGCTCGTGGTTGTCGATTTTGCTCTCAAGCTCTTTTGCGGGGTGTTTGGGCCTGGAAACTCTCTAGATGGTCTCCGCCGGTGTCTGTTTGATCTTCTTCGATCGCTTAGGTCCTCATCGGACTCTTGACAAATATTATTTGAGGCTTTCTTTGTCTTCTTCTTTCTCATAATTTTTTGCTCTGTCTGACAATTCTATGTCCGATTTAGATAAACATTTACTTCCAAAATTTTGTCTAGTATCTTTCTTCCATTTGATAAAATCCCTGCAACCATTGATGGGTTGATAATTCCGCCTACTGTAACTTTTTATTTTTAAAAAGATTAAAACTTTATTCATGAAATTAAAGGTAGAAAAACATTATATATAAAAATTTGTAAGGTTGAATTTATTCATGAAAAATTTGCTTGTAATATAGCACTTAGAAACCTTGTATTTAGGTGGGAATCATGTAAGGGTAGTGTGTGAGAGAGTGTGAAGAAATACTCAAGACAATGCAGTGAAGCAGAGACTCGCGGCTGGGACTCGCAGGAGGCTCGCGGCTTGCAAGCTGTCAAAAGTTGCACACGTGCAGAGCATGTAGGGGAGCTGAACAGTCATGCCACCTGGAGCACTACAAGACAAAAATCCAGACTGGCCATTAAGTTAGCTCGCGGCTTGAACTCGCGACTCAGTCAAGTCGCGAGGTCAAGTCGCCAGCCAGCCCTATTTTTTGAAAAACTGACTCTTCGCATTTCATTCTCACTCCAGTATAAATACCCCTCATTCCCACAAAATATGGGTGGCTTTTCAGAAAGAAAAACCCTAAGAGAAGTTTCTTCAAAACACCCACCTAATTAGAGAGAGCTATTCATTCTTAGAGAGAAATCTTTGTAGTCTCTTCTCATTCCCTCTCTCATTGTCATACCTATTGAGAGGAGATTTCTATCTAAACATTACTCACACTCATTTAGAGTGTTGAGTGTTTTTGGAGTTTTGGGAAGCATTGGAAGATGCCAAGGATGGCGGATGCTATGGATTATAGCGGAATCAGTTAAGCTAGAAAAGAAAAAAGTTCGGCGCAACCTCGTTGGAGCAAGAAACTTGGAGGGCTTAAGTACATCGGGTAGATTAGGCTTGGAGGGTCTATTGTTGTTCATATATCCCAACTACATTTTCTAGTGGATTATTGACCGCTTGGAGGGCGGCGGAGAGGTTTTACGCCGAGGGTTTCGGTTTCCTTTTCGATAACACATCGTGTGTTGTCCTTATGTTTGTATCTCTCTTCCCTTTATCTTTGCCTTTTATTTTCTGCTGTGGATGTGATTTATAATTGGCTTAGATTGATTTCCAATTCTGTTTATAACTTATGTTCATTTTCCGCACACTTGTTGTTTGTCATAAAGCTTGAATTGGTTATTTTGTATTTGGGGGTCTAAACGTTCAAGGGTGTTTTTACACATATTTGAACTTTCAAAATTTATTCTAAAAAAAAAAAAAAAAACTCTTCAATCCAAACAGAAAAATTAACCACATCTGAAGTGTGTTTAACTAACAAACGAGCAGACTACTTGCTTGTCATTGAACATGAGTGAAAATAACATTTCGAAATTCATGACATTTAGTTAGAGATCCATAAATCATAGAAGCAATACAAGAAGGAGCATGTGACACTTTCTTTAAAGCTTGAACTGTTACTGTTACTGCAGAATCCCCTTCCAATATAAATTCTCTAATGCCCACTTCCTTTGCAAAAAAGATGGCAGCTTCGAATGCCTTAGCTTCAACTTCAACAGTACCCAAAGGAGCATGGATCTTCTTACTTAAACCAGCAATGAAATTCCCCTTATTGATCCCTGACTATCACACCAATACCAGCAGCTTTTTGAGATGAGAAGATTGCACCATCAACATTAATCTTATAAAGAGGATATTTAGGCAGAGATCAATTTGCTTCCAGGTAGTGAGATGCTTGCAATACAGAAATTTTCGATGAAAAACATGACAGATTCCAGTATTCATCCAAATAATTTTTGCACCAACTAAGTAAACTCATACATGCCTTTCTTTGTTTTCCATGACGCACTTCATTCCTATTTGTCCATAAAGCTCAAACAATTGTCACTGCCAACCCCAAATCCTCCATTCCCCCATTGAGCATCCATTAGAATGTGCCATAGAAATTCAAAAAAAAAAAAAAAAAAACTTCTAAAGTGAACCGTTGACAATAGAGGGAAAAGGGTTGAAACACTCCAAGTTTCCTTAGCTTTGGTGCATTCCCAGAAGAGATGAAAAAAAGATTCTAAAGCTCCACCACATAATTCACATAAACTGTCAACCAAAACATTCCTACATACCAGATTTGATTTTGTCAGCAAAATATCATGGGCTGCTCTCCATGCAAAATGTCTAATTTTATGTGGAATTTGGATTGACCATAATCTTTTCCAAAACTGACACTAGTTACTCCTATTCGAACAAGAGCCCATCTCCTTGTTAGCCTATAACTCCAAAGCCACCTTGTAAGCACTCCTGACCGAGAAAAAACCATTTGAATTTTCTACCCAGATCTACTTATCCTCAGGTAATCTAATACTTAAAGGAATTGCAACAATTTCCTTAGCCTCGAAAGGAAGAAAAGCTTGATTCCATAGCTCCAAATACCAACATTTCTTCTCATCATCAATAAACTCACAAACCTTATAGTCCAGTGGAAACAGACCCCTAAGAGAGATAATTCTATGTCAATATGAACTAGGGGTCCAATTATCCTGCCAAACCCGAATTTTCCTATCATTTCGCACGCGCCAACAAAGCCCTTTCTTTACAATCCCTTGAGCAACCTTAATACTTCTCCACACATATGATAGTTTCTTCCCTAAAGAAGCATGCACAAAGTCACAATTAGGGGTTCACCAAAGAAAACAAAGGTCACAATTAGGGAAATACTTAGCCTTAAAAACTTGATAAACAGGGGAATTATGTCCAGATTGGAGTCGTCAACCTTGCTTAGCTAAAAGTACCAAGTTGAAGGTTTCAACAGTTTAAATCCCATCCATCCACATGTTTTTGGTACACACATTTTATCCCAACTCAACCAAGCCATTTTTCTTTCATTCTGTTTTTGTCCCCACCAAAAATTCTTTATCATACTAATCAATTCATCACACAAGGAATCAGGAAGTCCAAAACAGCTCATGGAATACGTTGGGATACCTTAAGCAACCACTTTAATCAAAACCTCCTTACCAGCCATTGAATGTAATTTCTCCTTCCAACCCGCCAATTTTTTTGCCAACATCTCTTTAATAACATTAAAAGTATTTCTTTTATTTTTCCCAACCAAAGACGAAAGACCAAGGTACTTCTCATGCTGACGAATAATTTGAGCACTAAACTTTCTCTTAATTTCCTCTTTGATATCTTCCCCAGTACTCTGCCTGAAAAAGAGTGAAGTTTTAGCCTGATTTAGTTGTTGACCTGAAGCCTCTTCATACACTCTAAGAACACGCTGCAATGAATCCCATTCTTCCAAACTGGCATTGCAAAAGATAAGGCTGTCATCTGCAAAAAATAAGTGAGAAATCCTAGGACCTCCACGACAAACAGCAACACCCTCCATATCACCACACTGTACAGACTGCTTAATTAGAGCAGATAGGCCCTCTACACATATTAAAAATAAATAAAGGGACAAAGGATCCCCTTAGCGCAAACCCCTAAATGGAGTAATACAACCACGAGATGTCCCATTAATACGAACAGAATATGTAACAGATGAAATACATTGTATCATAAGATCTCTCCATCTAGAACTAAAACCCAACTTCTCCATAATTTTATCCAAGCAAACTCATTCTACCCTATCATAAACCTTACTCATATCTAGCTTCAAAGTCATCTCTCCTACCTTCCCACTCTTATTTTGGCTAATGTGATGCATAGTCTCAAAAGCCACCAATACATTGTCAGTGATTAACCTACCATGCACAAAAGCACTCTAAGATTCTCCAATGATGGAAGGCAAAATCTTTTTAAGTCTATTTGCAAGAGTTTTGAAGGCTATATAAACAATATTACAATGGCTAATCAGGCAATAATCAGTTATACACACAGGGTCTTTAATTTTAGGAGCCAAAATAATTTGGGTTTCATTAAACTTTGGTGGGCAAATACCAAAATTAAGGAAATCCAAAATAGTTTGTGATAATCCCACCAATAGTAGACAAAAAATGCTAGAAAAATAAAGGTGGCATACCATCAAGACCTAGAGCTTTCAAAGGGTACATTTGTATTAGCACTTTACATAGCTCAGTTTCTTGGAAATCCCTTGTAAGCATTTGATTCATATCTAAAGTCACTTTCGGTTGAACAGCAAACAACAACTTTGAAAAATTCTGTGGGGTTAGCAAACTGGAATAAATCAAAGAAATAACTCAGCACAACATTCTCCACCTCTTTCTGCTCATCCACACACCTATTATTAATATTCAAAAGTCCATCTATGTAATTCTTTTGAAACCGTGAGATAGCCTTTGAGTGAAAGAAAGTTGTATTCTTATCCCCGGATTGAATCCAATTTATTCTAGATCTCCAATGCCACATAGCTTCTACTTATCTCTCCATCAATTTAGTTCCACCCTAGTCGCCCTCATAGAAGCAATAACCTCAGACGTTGCACTTTGTAATTCCAACCATTCTAGATGTTTTTGAAGTCTGTCAATATTATTTCCCACGTGTCCAAATTCGTTCATGTTCCAAGCCTCCAACTTAGTTCGACAATTATCCAAACAACATCCCATAAGGTAATCTAATCCCACAAGGATTCCTTCCTCCCATGCCGAAATTACAACATCCTCACAATAAGAATTTTTCAGCCACATTGCTTCAAATCTGAAATTTTTTTTCCATATTGCTTAACCTTCTTTTTCTCTTGAAATTGCAAAGAAAGAGGACAATGATCCGAAGCTGAAGACGTGCAATGATAAAGTTTTGCTGAAGGAAATCTATCCAACCAATCCATAGTAGCAAGACCTCTATCAAGTCTCTTACGGATTTGTGTCCCATTCTGCTGTTGATAAAGTCAAGTGAATTTGGGTCCAATAAACCCAAATCTTTGAGACCACACCAATTGATAGTGTCAACAAACCTTTGCATATGCTGTGTTGATCGAGTTGCCCCACCCTCCTTCTCTAAATGACATTTTATTTCATTGAAATCTCCAATAACTAACCGGGGTAATTGTGAAAGACCACATAGTTGTTTAAGGAGACACCATGACTTAACTCTTTTAGTAGTTTTTGGATTCTCATAAAAGCCTGTTAGATACCACCAACCAACATTTTCACCACCAAACACTTCAACATCAATATTAGAAATAGAATACTTTAAATGATTAACCCTCACATCATCTTTCCACAACAAAGCCAAACCACCACTACTATTTCTACTAGGACAATTAAACCCTGCCTAAAACCACATTGATCACGAATCTTTTCCATCCAATCTTTATCTAACTTAGTTTCCATTATAAAAACAATTTTGGACTCCTCTATCCTAATTACCTCTTTAAGGCATTTACTGTACGAGGGTTCCTAAGTCCTCGATAGTTCCAACTCAAAAGATTCATGACTCTTGGCGGGGTTGCTCAGCAACTTCCGCCGATCTCAGATGTGCAGCCAAAAGTACACTAAGTTTTTTTGTTTCCTCCTCCAATTTCACCTTCTTCTCCAAACCTGCAATAGGAGCTTTTATTGGATATTTCCTCTTAGAACCCGCTTCAATAGTTTCCCCTAGAATATTTTTATCAGGCCTTGCACTCTTTCTAACCCATGTACGAGTTTTAGGCCTCAATTCAGAAGAGGCCCCTTTATCCTTAGCCAAAACAGCTTCAGTTGTATCCCCATATTTCTAAAAAGCCCTATTCTCTTTAGCCTCATCCAATACCACATGTGATTCACAAGCAATAAGACTGTCAACAAAAGCCCCATCAGATTCCACAATTTTTTGTAACTGCTTTGGATATGTGTAATCCCTAGAAAGTTCCTTATCTATCAGCTTAATTGTCTCCTCAAAATCCAAAGTTGGTTTTTCAGTTTTTGAAATTCCACAGTTTCCAGAAATAACCATATCCTAGTGCCCTTCACTCAAAACTTCCACCAAAGACTCCATAACGACAAATTGATCACAATTCTTCTTTTGTAAGACAGGAACATTAGGAGCATCCAACTGAATGCTTGCAATCCTAGGGGAGACATCGGCTATCTATTTTCCTATATGTGGTGATTCAAATCTTGCTATCCACTCCTCATCATAACCTTTCACCTCCACCACCGCCTTTCTCGAAGGATTAAATATTGGGGCATGAATCCACTACCCAAATTGTTGATCTTCACTCTTTAAGGAACCCTTACTTTGAAGCCATAAGATATAATCCTTGTCATCATGAGAAATTCATCCACACTAGTAGCATACATTTGGAAGTCTTTCATATTTAAAGGAGATCCAACCCTCTGTCCCATCATCAAAAGAAACTTTCCTTCCTTGACAAAGTGGCTGAGTAACATCAATTGCCACCCCCACACACATAAAATTTCCTCCTGCCATCTCAAAAATATCTTCAAACGATACCACAGTTCCTAAAGTTTTTCCAATGTCCATGGCAACCCCTAATGTCAAAAGACTAAATGGTAGATTATGCAGTTGGACTCAAAATTTCGAGATACTAAAATCCAGAGCTGCCATTGGTGATTTGCCATTGTTAGGACATATGTGAGATTGTTAGAGACATATGTTATGTAAATTGGCTAATCCTTTGACAAAATGCACTTTACTTGTAATTAGGTAGATCTAGAATGGGTTTAATACTTCAAGAAACAAGTGTTCAAGTTTAGTATTGAAGTCATGCAAGTCTAACCAAGAAACAAGTGAAGAAGTACTGTTCATTAAAGCTCGACAAAATTCTTTCTATCAAAGTTTAATGTTGAAGCTCGACTGAAAGTCGACAGAAGCTGTATCTGTAGAGAATTACGAAATTAGAATTTTCAAATCTGATTTCACGTATATCCATGAGTATTTGTGTAGGGTTTCTTTTCTCACAACCCTAGACATATATAAGGATTATTTTAAGGGCTGTCACACATGATGCAAAGTGATGCAAAGGTTGTTGCAACTGTTGTTACACGCATATTGTGACCAGAGACAAAATTGCCCTAGTTCATCATATTCTCTCTAAGAAGCTACTGCGTCTTTGCGCCAAGGGTTTTGTAACCAAGAAGTTTCTTGATCATCATTCTTGGATGAACTGAAGAACTTTGCAGCCAACATCTTCCTCAAGTTGATGTGTTAGTCATGTACTGGGATCCGTGCATCATTAGTTAGTCATGTACTAGGAGTCGTGCATTAAACGGAGAGATTGCCGCAACATCACAAGTCCAATTGGGTATTAGGGTAAGCATTCAACTGTAAGTTGGTATTAGGTACTGAGATTCCTTTTACTTGTAACCGCTTGTTTTGATAATAGTAGATTCTCAGGAGTGGTGACCTTAAATTCACCCGTTGGGGTTTTGTCTTGGTGGTTTTCCCAATTCGTAAACAAATCACTTGTGTCAAATTTATTTTCCGTTGCATTTAACTCAGTTGGTGATTTGTTTGTGCTACCACGCTTATTGCATGTAATTGAATCTAATTAATTCACTTGGATAATTAATTGATTAATTTACTAAAATGATCGATACATTTTTGGCCTATCAGCCATCATACCTCTAAAAGACCACAAGGTGTCTATCAAAAGACCAGGGTTCAAATTCAAAAGCAAACACTAAATGGTTATTACTAGTGTCTCTAATATTAAAACGTTGTCTCGCTCTCCATAATGGCCTGAAATTTTTGGCTACTGCGTCTATATTCATTGCCCCTTTGGAAAAGAACTTCACAACCAGCACATACTCTTGAATCTGCTTACCCTTGGAAAGAACAACTTTCTTACCTTCCTTATTAGAAAGAGACAATTTAGTCTAGCGATTTGTAAGATCCTCCATTACAACTAGCCAGACAAGAACAAACAAGAAATAAGAAACAACAAGAAGGACAAAACTACTCGTCTTTCTCAAAAGAGAAAGGAAATCGATTTCTACAATGTGAAGAGAGTTGAGAGAATCAACTATAACCAACCGAGAACTTAAACATCTACACTCACTTTCCCGCTCAGAACTTTTATTTGAACACTTATCTTGCAAGCCTTCCACTTCCACTATTGTTCATCGGTTCACCTTCTATGCTTCATCGCCATTGGAAATCACCGAGAAGATGAGATCTCGCAAAAGCTTACAGCCTAAGTCGTCGTTTGTTTTCATTGTGGCTATGTTTGGGTTATGGTTATGTGGTGGTCTTGGTGGATTGTCTAGGTTTCTTTTTTGGGGGGAGGTGGCTTGTGATTGTGATGGTGATTGTTGTGGTTGTTGGCGTTGGTCTATTTTAGTGGGTTTTGTGGTGGGTTGTTAATAACAATAGTTTTGTTTAGGTTTTTTTTCTTTTGGTAGTGGGTTGTAGCAGCCATGGTGGTGGTGGTGGTGAACATGGCTAGTTGTGGTTGGTTGCTATGAATTTTTTTTGTGGGGGGGGGGGGGGTTATTTTATTTTAATAAGTTTATAATATTTTAATGGGATGAATATAGAAATAGAACCTTTGATGCTTGGTCTATTGTAAAGTGAGTTTTTGAAATAGAAAAAATGCCTTTTTGAGTTGCTAAAAGCTAAATTTTTAAGAGTTTTGAGGTGAATGCTCTTAGAAAGCATTTGTTTGGAGGTGGGGTGTTTGATTGGGAGAGGGAAGGGAAGCAATAGCAGCTTAAAAAGAAATATAAATTATAAAAAATCTAATAAAAATAAAACTTGAATATATCAACATCACCAAAAGGAGGGAAAAAAAACTCGCTGTTGATGGCTATTTCGGAAGCCCAAGTGGAAGGGAGAAGCCCAGCAACACGAACAAAATAGAGTTGGCAAACGAATAGAAAACCCATTAAGCCCAAGCGATAGGAATAATGAATCACAGACCCATGAGATAAACAAATGGGCCTTGAGGAAGTAAATGGGCTTAAAGTAGCCCGGAAAGAGAGAAAAAGCAAACCATGGGCAATATATGATGTGGAAAAGTGAGAATAGGCGACGGTAGGCCCAAAGTAATGAAAGCAAAGAAAGTAAAGGGTCGATGGCAAGCCCGTGGACCCCAAGGATGAGGAATAATGTAATTGGGCCAGCAAAGCCCAAAGAATTCAACAAAAGCCCATGGTAATACAAAGTTAAGAAAAGGGCCGAGGAAACTCAAGGGAAGCAAATGGGCCCAAGACGCCCAAGGGAAAACAAATGGGACGCAGGAGCCTGCCAGTGATGTAACAAAAGAACCAATGGCCTTGTTGGGCCATTAAGGGAAGAATGAATGACAGGTCCAAAAAGGCCCAACCAGATTGAGGCAAAACAACCTCGCAGTAGGAATGATAGAGTGGTATGGCAGGAGATGGTAGCGGGAAAAAGGGTGGGCTAAAGAAAAAGCAAAGCTCACCATCAAGTAAGGCCCAGTCCCTAATAGGGCAAGCCATAAAGGAAAGGGAAACCAGAAAATGGTCAAGAACGGACGGCAGACTGTGCAGGCCAACCACGGCAGACGCATGAGCAACAGGCAGATTTTGGACATACATGGAAGAGAGGCATGCGCAAGGCCCAGACCTCACCAACCTGTACCCAGCCAATACAGGACACGATGAGATCATGGGTCAGAGGTAAGAGGGCATGGTTTGGCGGTGGGGAGAGGGGAAAACCTATTTTGAGATTCCTGCTAGGGCCTTTTTGGGGGAAGTTTCCTGCTGGGATGGCATACCACCCAAAGGGGCAAAGCTGAGCTAGAACCACTAGGTACATGCCATGAGGGATAGGGAGAGAGAAGGCATCCACACCGTAGCAGGAAAGGGTGTCACGGCAGATAAATAAATAAAATAGTTTTCTTTTGTCTAGCGATGGGGAGTGGCACACAGACGGACTAGTGGTGGTCGGTAGGTACACCAAGACTAGACAAAGGTGGTTAAGGGCTAAAATAGTAAAATTCGGTTATGGTAGGCACTATAAAGAGGTCATTGCTGTGTACAGGAACAACAAAAACAACAATAAGCACTACAGTATTGGAAACTTGAAAGCCAAGAAATAGAAACAAGGATTAAGAAAGAAAAAAGATAAGAAAAGGGGAATATTAGAAAAGAAGGAAAGAAAAAGATAGAGAGTTAGAACGACAGGCATGCACCAATAGGTTGATTCCCTCTCTCCTTCTCAAAATCTTGCTCTCTACTGGAAACAAAGGATGTTCTTGTGTACCAACCATTCAGGTTCACTTCCCTCAAAGTGATTAATTTCCACGGCAGGATCTCCCTGAGAGATTATTCACTTTGAGAAGAGGTGTTCTTCCCTCTCTGGTTTTGGTCCTACGGATCAGACTTGATCTAATTTATTTCCTCTCTCAATCAACTCATATACTACCCACTTGTTCCCTTACTTTTCTTATAAAATAATTGTTGTTAAAACTGTGATTATCTTTTTCTTAAGTAGGGATTATCTATTTAGTATTTTATTTTATTGTTATTATCATATCTGCCTGCCGCAACCCATTTGAAACAGTTCTGCTCACCGTAAGAGTACTCCTCGCAGAAGAGGTATAGTTTGCGCACAAGCCGGACCAAGTTGAGTTGCAGTTGGACCGGTCTCAACTCCCATACTTAGAATACTCGGACCCAACACTGCAGGAGGCAGCCCATCCCACTTTAACCAGAAAAGGCCCACTACACTCACAAATATAAGAACTTTTACAATTTCCTTCAACTAAAAAAAATGAAAAGGCAAAAAACAACTAATGAGAGTTAAAGTGACGACTAGTAATGTTGATATGAGTATAATAAAGTAAGAGAGAGGGAGTCTAACAAGATGATAAAGAAGAGAAATATGAGAGAGAGAGAGAGAGAGAGAGAGAGAGAGAGAGAGAGAGAGAGAGAGGCAAAGAGTAACAGATGATAGCTGTTGTAAGTGCGAGCTGAGCCATCGAGGAGAACTCATGGTCGTATGGTATCTCTTTTAAGTATTTTTTTTTTAAGAAAAAAAATGAACTTAGAGATTATTTTTATGTAATGAGTCGAGTTACAAATCTGAATGTAAAGTTTTCAAACATTATTTTTTAAAAACAAAGTAATCTTGTTATTTAAAGAAAGTTGAAAGTCATTGGAGCTTGTGAATACCTATATCAAGTATATTTGTAGGGAATGAATAATTTAGTTTTAGAATTTTTATATTTATTTTCTAATTGCTTCGTATCTGTAATTGTAAAATTCTTGCATTTATTTTCGCCTTTGGAGGTACAAAATACATGATTGTAAATCTTTGGGTCCAAGTTGTAGTAATGTGCTTCAAGTTGCCAAAAAAAAAAAAGGTGATTTTCAATTGTTAACAAAAGGAGAGCTTGATTTAGTTTCTTATTTAGGTGTATAGGGACAAAGTGGTCAAGTTTAAGCGATTTTTGCAATTTGTTGATGTGCTATCTTATAACATTGGTAGAAGGGAATGAAAGTTGTTTAATGCCAAATGATGAGAGATAATTTCTAAGTTACATAGTTGTCCAAGGTTGTTTGTTTCAGATGGCTGATTTGTTCACTTGTCTAAGATCTTTTGTGACCTTGAGAAGAAGTAAATGCTTATACATGTAAATATTTTATTGTAATATTATTCTAGAGAAATCTAATTGAATTATTGTAAGCAATCATTTTCTATAATAATGATATATTTTTTTCTCTCAATTGTTGCTCCCTTTGTCCCTATTAACTATTTGCCACAATAAATTACAAGAATTTTGGTCTTGGCCAAGTGATCCCTTAGTCGCTGTTTTGTTAAGGGATCTTGGTTTTCTTTATACTTTATGAACAAGTAATAAATGTTGGGAGATTTCTTTGTACATGTTTTATGAGAAATATGATAAGAAAGTTTGCAACAATTGTAAAATTAACAAGCAATCATGCAACTTCCTTGAATTACTAGCAAGTTTTAACACTAAAAGTAGCTGGTTTTAGCCCAAGAAATTAGGATTGATTGAGGAATCCTTGACCTCAATAGATTACTCTACACAAAAGGTTTTATACCAGCAATTACAACATTTAAATTCGAAAAACAAGGAACCACAACCACTAAAATGAAGGAAAGAAAATAGCTAATAACTGACACACTAGGACTTGAAAACAAGAGACTCAATAAACACAACTCTAATGTTAAATTGACTTAACTAAGTAGAAAACAACTCCACCTACATGATTGACACCACATACTTGCACTACCAAAAAAGAAAATTTATCGTGACAAAGAATAGACCAAAATCTGAAAATTCCAAGTAAGCTTTCAAACTTTAGTTGCATCTAAAAGAAAAAAATCATTAAATTGCAGAGGTGAAAACAAGCAATTCTTTCATGACAAATAATTAATGGCTAAAATTAAGGTTCAACATTTTAATATACTATGCAAGCAACCAAAAACCATTGCAGTTGCATTTTTCAAACACCATTTATGCAAAATTATCAAACACATGTAAATAATATGACAAAGTTTAGCTACAAAATTGATTGTAACCTTAGCCTACAAACTCACTTAATATCTTTTTATTGGAGGTGAATTTTGACAAATCCACTATTAGATTACATATTCTTTTTATATTCTCCATATTTACAAAATTTCAATAAAATTAAAGATCAATAACTATGTCATCAACAAATTTTTAAATTGCAAGTTTTTGTAATTTAAAATTATGCATGAAATAAAAGATTATAGATTATATAGTAAATAATATCCGATTGACATAAAAAATTGACATGTATATTAAAAGCATAAAGAACATATAATTCAACGGTTAGATTTATTTATTTTATTGAGTAAGTTTGTAACCGAAGGCTACAACTAATTTAGTAGCTAAACTTTGTCCTAAATAATATATAAATATATATATTTTTAAAAGCTATGCTCTCACATAAATGATAAACCTCATTCATGCCAAAGCTTTGATATAGTATATTTCCTTTTTCCTCCCACTATACCCCCTTGCCTAGAATCTCCACACGGCTAAACAATACCACCACAAATGACATTACAACACCCAAATAATGTTTGAAAACTCAACAATCCAAATTCAAATAAAAGAAAAGTGCAAAGCTAGTAATCATTGGTGCATTTTATCAAATAGATGGAGTGCAAAGAGAATGAAGACAAGTTATAAAATCAATAGGACATAAATTCCTGGATACCCAATACAAAAATCATTCAAGATACATTATGCCATCAAACACTAACCATAATCATCAAAGAGATCAATTTAGGTATCACAGGAATCAAAAGAAAAAAAAAAAAAAAAAAAAAAGCATTCATCAACAACACGTATGGGCAAAAAAATCTGGGAATTTCAAGATCAATTTAATCTTCCATTTATAATTTTACACAGTTTCATCAAATTCATGAAAATACATAATTACACAAGTTAGGTAAAAAAAAAAACCCCTGAAATTAGATAAGAGAAAAGAGAAATAGAGATAATAAAAAACCATGTATTAGCACAGCTATATGATGAAAAAGAATGTAAAAGTGAGATATCTTGGAAAAAGAATCTAGAAGACGAAGATTCACAAAGCCATGAAACGGTTGAAAGTTCACTTTGTAAACTAGAGAAAGAGGAGAGTAAGAGCAGAGAGGAAAGTGGGCATGCCGTGTGGTTTGGGTAAGATGCAGAAACTGAGGGTGGCGGGGGCAGTGGACTGGAGAAGAGAGAGGTTTTTGTTAAGAAAAAATTTTATGGGAGAGAATTTTTTTTTTTTTTTTTTTTTTTCCTGATGATGGGAGAGATTGTTTTTGAAATACAAGGATGTATTGTAAAAAAATTTTGCGGGTTAGGGATTTTTTCACCTTTCATGCATATTGATGAGCTGGCACTTTACCAGAGCCATTGGATGGCTTTAGCAGCTAAGATGGATTGAGATCCCATCCCGTGCAATACCTATGGTATTACACTCTGTGCAATAGCACAAATCTCAACCCTTCATTTAATTTAGTGACTCAAAACTTTGACACCTCACCAAATAAGAAAATATTGTTTCACCCTTAATGTGGCGTATAGTACGGATTAATGTTTTAGAATTTCTAGAAATGTTTAAAGATTTCTATGTTTGGTCACAAATCACACTAGAGAATCAAATGTCAGGGGAATCTAGATTCCCCCTTTAACCCACTTTCAGTAGGATTGTAGATTCCCTTTAAAACAGATGGGTATCTAGATTCTCAAGCTGAAAAGAAACTGTATTTTTTATAAATTAACAATTTTAACCATTTTTCCTTATCATTTAAGCAATTGAAATAAAATATAAAACAAATCATTAATATCTTTTCCTTTGTCTTTATCTCCTCCTACCAAAACAATATTATCTCTTCCCGCCAAAACAACATAAATATGATAGACAACTCTGTTAATATATTCATTAACAAAGTTCTATTCACGTGTGAAAAGAAAAAAAAAAAGTTTGAAGGAGACTCTTCATTGTTGCCAAGTATTCACTTTTATTGTTGTGTGTGTTGCTCAACAAATTATTAATTAATCTATTTTCATGGAAATTTGTTAGTGTATCTATTCGTATCTTAGATCTTGGTTTTGTTTTGTTTAGGTATGACTGTGTTATTCAAGTGCTCACAAATGCTAGAGTGAATACATTATATATGTAATAGATTGCATTTGTTTCATTGTTGATGAACTATTTTTATTTGGCGTAAATGCACTTTTAGTCTCTACATTTTGATATTATTTCTATTTTGGTCCCTACATTTTCATTTCCCCACTTTTAGTCTCTACATTTTGATCTTATTTCTATTTTGGTCCCTACATTTTCATTTCCCCACTTTTAGTCCCTAAACCAATTAAGGCATGTTATTTTCGTCCTTTTCGTCAGTCAACAGACGGAAATATCTGAGATGGCAGACAGAGGAATTAAAATTATTATTAAAAATCCACTGTGGCGCTCATCACCCAATCCACATCAAATTATAATTTAAAATTTTAATTTCTCAATTTTAACAAAAGAAAAAATATGAGTTAAAAATTAAAAAAAAAAAAAAAAAGAACATATAAGAACATAAGAACAAAAACAAAAACCCAGATTTAATCACAAACACAATAAGATCATTTCTTTTATATGGAATTTTTTATTTGTCTTTCTTAGAAAACAAACACAAAAATAAACCCACACGGACCCAAAAAATTGAACCCACTCGGCTTAGAGCATCCTCATCAAGACTTTTAAAAAATTTAGCATTTACCTTCTCAAAACCTATATTTATAACATATAACACACCACTTTACAATACAACCTACATCAAAACTTCTATTTTTTTACCATTTCATTTAAATATTGTTTCTTTATTATTTTTCAATAATTTTTTTTCCTCTCTCCTCTGTCTCTCTCTTTCTCATAGCACCGCCGGCGCCACACTACCACATCCACTCACCACCACCACCACTGTTATAACAAAACCCAACAGCCACCACACCCAACAGCCAATAGCCACCTCACCCAGCAGCCAACAACCACCACAAACCCATCACCCACAAACCCACCATAAAAACCCAACCACAAACCACCACAGCACAACCATAGCCACCATCACCGGCGGCACCCACAACCTCTACAAATCGGGATTCCCACCACCCAAAACCAAATCAAAAACTCAACAAACTAACATCAAAACCACCAATCAAACCAAGTACCACCACAAATCACAAACCCATGTTAGAAATCACAGACCCAAAATTAGAAAGAGCATATTTTTGAGATTTCTCACCCAAAATCAAATCAAAAAACCCACCCAAACCCAGCCACACCTGTCGAAACCCAGCCATGCTCGCCGAACCACCGTAACCCAGCCACCCCGATCAACAGCAAAGACCCACAAACCACAAACTTGACCTCATCTTCTTCACGGTTTCGTCGAACCACTACCACCATGGTTTTCAGTTGTGGATGCCGATGAATGAAGAAAAGAGAAAGAGATATGGTTGGAGAGCAAGAATGAGAGACGGAAGAAAGCCACGAAAAGGAGAAAGAAAAAATATATGAAGAAAAGTAAGCGTGTCCCACGAAATAAAAAAATAATATAACTTTTACAATTGGTGAATAGTGCGGTCTCAAATTTGAGACCGCACTGTTCATCAATGCCAAAAATTATGGCATTTACAATGTTTGATGGAAGTGATTTTTAAGAGTTTAGGGTGTCAAATGCCAAATATTTGGCATTTGACACCCTTGATAAGGATGCTCTTAGACTCTCAAACTCGTGTAAATTCTTAAATTCTCTCTCTCTCTCTCTCTCTCTCTCTCTCTCTCTCTCTCTCTCTCTCTCCAAACTTTCTATCCTCTCTCACCTCTCTCACTGAGCCGGATCTCACATTGTCTACCTCACCCTCTCAAACCCACACCCTAGGCAGCGATGCCTAAGAGAGGAGGAAATGTTGCAACAGATCTGGCGATGGTTTGGTGGTTTCGGATCTAGTGTAGTTGTTTGTGTGGTGGCGGATCGGCTTGTGGTGATTCAGGACGACGGTTTACGTTGGGTGTGGTTGTTTGTGTGGTGGCAGATCGGCTTGTGGTGATTCCAGATGGCGGTCTAGGGTGGGTGTGGTTGTTTGTGTGGTAGTAGATCGACTTGGGTTCGAATTTCTAGGAATGAAGAACTATTCCAGATGGCGGTCTACATGTATGCTTATTTCTGGTTATGTAGATCTGTGTTGCAAATCGTGTTTTGTATATGTAAATGTGTATGTAACCGAGTGGGTTTAGATAAATTTTTTGATTTGGATTTGATTGGAGTTGGGTTTCAATGGAATGGACTTTGATGGTGTTGTCCAAATATTTATTCTTTCATTTTCTTGGCAACCAAACAAAGGCTGAAAAAGAACTAAGAAATTTTTGTTTTTTATCCTTTTTTTTTTTTCCAATATGTAAATTTGAGAAATGATTTTGCTTGGGTTTAAGGATAGGGGTTTTGGAATTTATGAATTTTTTTTTTTTTTTATGGTGTTTTTATGCTGAATTTTCTGGGTTTATGAATTTGTTGCTGGGTTTATAAATTTGATTTGCTGGAGGTTTCGTTGTTGATTGAAAGATGAGAAAATCTGGGTTTGAGTTGTGATTTTGTATATGTGGGTTTTAAGGGTTTCTGTTCTTATTCTTATGTTCTTGTGTGTTCTTATATTTTTTAATTTTTAACTCATATTTTTTCTTTTGTTAAAATTGAGAAATTAATTTTTTAAATTATAATCTGATGTGGATGGGGTGATGAGTGCCACAATGGATTTTTAATAATATTTTAAATCCTCCATTAGACACCTCAGATATTTCCGTCTGTTGACTGACGGAAAGGACGAAAATAAAACGCGTTAATTGATTTAGGGACTAAAAATGGTGAAATGAAAATGTAGGTTTATTGACTGACGGAAATGACAAAAATAAGACACATTAATTGGTTTAGAGACTAAAAGAAGTGAAATGAAAATGTAGGGACCAAAATAGAAATAGGGTCAAAATGTAAGGACTAAAAGTGCATTTACGCCTTTTTATTTTTATTGCTACTTCTATGGTCTTATAGACCTAAACCTTGTCAGGTTGTTTTGTTATGGATTAAGCTCTTTTAAAAATTATTATTAAGAATAAATCATTTGAGAATTTAAATAGTTATTTTTGTATTGTACTTGTCATTTTAAATGTTAGACTATAGTTTTAATGAATTTGTCATAATTTATAGTTTATATTTTGTTTTTAATTATTTATTTAGAGGAAGATTTAAAAAAAAAGAAAAGAAAAGGACTTATATTGGATTTACAAATCTAAGGATAGAATGGGAAAAATAAATAATTCAGTTAAGATTCGTAGGAATAAACCAAACATTATAATCTCACATTCCTAGGAATCTTATTAGATTTTCAATTAAACCAAACATAGGAATAGTTACATTCCTAGGCATCCAGATTATAAGGCATTACGTTCCTAGTAATCTAAATGTCAGGAGTAATGTGGATTCCCTCATACCAAATGCTACATAAAATTTTTCAAAGCCCGCCTATTGTTTCTTCTTACTTGATGGGTCTGAGTTCATAATTTCATAAAATCAAAATTCTCTCTCTCTCTCTCTCTCTCTCTCTCTCTCTCTCTCTCTCTCTCTCTCTCTCTCGTGCAACTGTCCTCCTCCTTGCTCTCTGCCTCTCCTTCAACTCTTTTTCACGGCAGCCCCAACTCATACCCATTAGCAAAAACAAAGAAAAACTTAAACTTACCATTTGAAACCAACCCCCCCCCCCCCCCAAAGACTCACACTTTCCCTCTTTCTCCATCTCCAAGTGTGAAACTTGTCTCAACTCTCAAGGAGTGAAGGTCTCTTTGAAGCGACACCGCCACTGGCCAGATCGGTGGTTCCGATAGTACTTGGCCATTGTATTGTCAGAAAATCCCCAAAATCTCATTTGGCACAGTCATCGTAGGTCCATCTTTGATTCCTAATTTGTTTCTGACATCAAACGACTCAAAGAGGTGAGTTCTCTCTTTTGTATACATTGAATCAAAATAAAAATTATTTTTTGGGTAAGAGGAGAGTTGGGTCAAGGGTCAAGATAGTTGGGGTTTGATTTTAGTTCTACTAGTGATATATATTTCACCATTGAATCATTATTTAGTTTTGATTTGAGGAATATTTTTGGGTAGTTTTTTTATTGCAACTTTAATTTTGCGCATTTTCAAATGGATATGTGAAATACGGTCAAGTAAAATTAAAGAAATGGATGGTTAGTGATACAGAAGATATAGCTGAAATCCCTATTTTAATTAATTAGATGTTACATTGGTTGAATTCTATGCTTTTAGGTCCTGATTGTGTTTAAACTATAGTGTTTGAGTTTTTGCCTTTCAAGTTTGCAGTCAAAATTTAGCGATAAAAATTTATTGTTATAGGGATAGAAAATTTTGATAATTTTTTTTTGATAAATAAAATTTTGATAATTGACTGTTTTTCTTTGTATAGGTATAATACACTCTAATGGTTTCTTAAAAAAATTTAGCTTGAAACTGTCCTTTATCAATTGGGTCATCATCTCTCGTAATTATATATTGGTTTGTTGTAATTCTTATATATGATGATAAGCTCAATGTTGGTAAACAATTTTTCAGCTTTTATTATCAACTAGTTGCATACCTGCGCATTGCGCGTGATAACTTTTTTAGGATAATCATATTAAATATTTTAATACTATAATTTTAGTTATTAACCATTGATTTTTCATTAGTTTTTAAGTTAATAAAAACTTAAATATACCCTTTTTTAACCTTTACACATATATATATATATATACACACACACACACACACAAATAAATAAGGTTAAATGAAATGTCAAAAAAGGGATATAAAATTTTCTAACTTTATTTCTTATGTAATTTCTACTATTACTGGAGAACTTCTCCTTTTTAGTCATGATTAGAAATATGGTTTCCATAGTTAGAGTTTGATTAGTTTTAAGTTTAAATTTAGTACTGTGATTGAAATTAATTGTTGATAATTGATTTAATTTTTTAAGTGGATTTAACGGTTTATTTTACTACACTATAAAGTTTTTAATGTTCTCCATATGGTCATCTTTGTTTTATTTTTTTACTTCTCTTTACAACCTCTTTGTTTTCCAATTAGTGGTTACTAACTGATGTTTGATTTTTTTTTTTTTATCTACTCTTTATTACTTTGTATTGTTTTTTTTTTCTTTTCCATCTCTCTCTCCCTCTCCCCCCATTGGCAACCTATCATTTTCCAAAATTTGATGATGATTCTGCGACATTAAATTTGCATTATTTTTTTTTTTTTTTTTTTTTTTTTTTTTTAATTTAGTGTTTCTAAATTGACATTTGTTTTGTATTCCATTGTTCCTTTGATGCATTGGGTGCGAGAATGAGTGTTTCCCTAACATTACTCCACTTTATGAGGACAATTCTATTTATTGAATTTAAGAAAAATATTATATGTTTAATATAAAAAAGTAGAGGAAATGTAAATAATTTAATGATATATATGGGGGATGTGGCTGAATTCAAATGTTGAATAAAATAATATGAGATGTAAAATAAAAAATAAAAATGTAACAATAAACACTAACTTATCCAAATCATTCTATATAATATTATAATATTTTATTCTTATATATTATCTTTAATTCTTTATAATGCAATAGGATAACATTTAACAATCAAAGTGAACCAAAAAAAAAAAAAACTTAAAACACAAACTAAATCACATCAATCCAAAATAGTGTTCTAAAGAACAAAAACTTGATCAAGCTAAAGTAGAGATACAAGGAAAAAAAAAAAAAAAAAAACTAAGGGAGAAAGAGAGGGAAATAACCCTTTTTTGTGAGGGTAAATTATGCAAAAATGGAAGAGTGAATGACAAATTTATACTAAGAGGAAGATAATAAAAAGAAATAAAATAAAGGAAGATAAAAGGAAAGAGAAAGAGGGATATTAAGGTAGAAGCTTTGGGAAGATGAAAAGGTAAAGGGAAGGAAAAGGTTGGAAAAAGTGTAAATATTAAAAAAAATGAGTACAATTTGATGAGGACAAATTTTTTTTATTTGAATTTAAGTAAAATATTACATTTTTTATTTTTTAAAACAAAAAGGGAGAGAATATAAATAATTTAATGATAAGGAAGATGTGGTTGAATTTCAATAATGAATAAAATAAGATGAGAAGAAAAAATAAGTAAAATTAAAAAATATAACAATAAACACTAAATTATCGAAATCATGCTATGTACTAGAATAATATTATATTCTTGTCTACTATCTTTAATTGTTTATAATGTAATCGGATAATATTTAGCCATCAAAGAGAGAGAGAAAAAAAAAAAAAAAACTTAAAACACAAAACTAAATCGTATCAACCTAAATTAGAGTTCCAAAAAATATAAACCTAAAGCAGAGATGCAAGAAAAATAAAAATCCACCAAAATATTGAGAGAGAGAGAGAGAGAGGGAGAGAGAAAGAGAGAGAGAGAGAGAGAGAGAGAGAACTAACTTTTTTGTGAGGAAAAACTATTCAAAGAATGAAAGAGAGAACAACAAATTTATAATAAGAAAAAGTGAATAAGAAGAGACAAATAAAGGAAGATGAATGGAAAGATGAATAATGATATTAAAGTAGAGGGTAGTGAGGAGATGAGAAGGTAAGGGAAGAAGAAAGGTTGGAGAAAGTGTATATATATATATATATATATATTTTTTTTAAGTGAATGTTAAAAAAAAATTATAGTAAAATTGGAGAAAAAAAAGATAATGACGTGGATGTTGATATAGCTTAACTGGAGCGCAGCAACAATAAATTCTACGCTTCAACTTTTAGATATATATAGATGAAAAACATTCATTCTTCTATATTTATAATAGTAGATATTTTGTACATTTGTTAATTACAAGAGCATTCTTTAATTCATTGCATAGTGTGGTGAGAGAATTCTCTCAAAATATGGATGTCAATGCAGATTTGAATCTTAGAGTTTGTATGGTGTTCGATACATCAGAAGATGCATGAGAATTTTGGCTAAAATATGGAAGGCAAATGGGCTTTGATGTTAGAAAACATTACATAAATAAAAGTAAGAAGGTTGGAAAGGTAACATCAAGGGGATTTGTATGTGCAAAGCAAGGCATTCAAGGTACAACGGACATATGTACAAAGCAGAGCATTCAAGGTACAGTGGACATGGCTAATATTAGGGATGACAATAACAACTCGATCGACGGGTACTCAACTCGACCTTATATGCAGTAGGGTCAGGTCTGGGTTTTTAAAATAAAACTCGAAGAGGGTTCGAGTCGGATCTGGGTTTTGTTAAAACCTGGACCCAATCCGTTTAGTCTAAACGTAAAATTACAATATATATATATATATATATATCTCATAACCCTAACCCTAATAGTTCATTCTCTCATTCTCTGATTTCTCTCTCAACTCAGCCGCCTCTCTCACCTCACCCTCACTCACTCTCACTCTCATCCGCCTCTCACAATCTCACCCATTCACCCTCACCCTCACTCTCATTCACTCATCGACCCAACCTCACCCTCACTCTTATCACATTGGTTGTTGTTTGTCATGGAAGAGCATGGATCTTGTGGTGGTTGTTGTTTGTCACGGAGGAGCACGAGATTGTTAGATCGAAGAGAAATGTGGTCATGTTGTTAGATCGGAGCGCGAGATTTTCAGATCGGAGAGAGATGTGATGATCGGAGGAGCTCTTGGTCGTGTTGAGGTCATACGAAGCCCAGAGGTGGGATTAACGGCTGAAACCACTGCCGATGGAGCTTAGTTGTCTGAGTTCTTCTTTTTTTTTTTTTCTTTTTTTTTTTGGGTTTGTTAGGTTCTAAATGTTTAGAACAATTGGCAAATCGTAAACAAAAACTTGTCTAGATATAGATCTTAGAGTCTATAGGTTTTATTAGACAATGCTCAAGGTGATTCAAGTCAAGATTCAAGAACATACAAGCTGCAGGAAGAAGATTTCATAATCTGTCTGGTTCGATCGATCGAAAGACAGGCTCGATCGATCGAAAGTCGTATCTACAGAATTTTAATTAAACCCAAACAGCAGTTCAAGCCCATTAAGGATTAGGGTTTCTAATCTACTTCTCCCAATATATAAAGGAAACCCTGAGCACGTTTTTATTAGGCTTTTCAGAGACAAAAGAGTGTGCCTCTTTTGTATTCAGGGTTTTGTTCCTAAAAATCTCTCTTATGTCTTCTACTGGTGCTATTCCTTGAAGAATCTCAAGATCCGGTATTGTAGAAGTTGCTGCCTTCTCTAGTCATCAAAGGTGCTGATAATCTAAATCTTTAAGGGTGGTCTTGGAGTCACAAACAGGAGAGTTTGTGTTGCTAAACCTTTGAGTGGGATCTCAAAGTCACAAACGGGGGTGTTTGTGTTTTGCAAAGGCCAAAGAAAGAAGGAGTCCGTGGATTCGGAGCTTGCACGTGGTCGTGTCAGTAAGTTCTATTGGTTGGTAGCAATAAGAAGTCGAGCGTAGGGGCTTGTAAGTCTTATTGTATGAACTTCGATTCTTTCAAGATAGTGGATTCAAGTTTACCTTGAGGATAGCTAGGTCAAATCCTCCCCAGATTTTTACCGGTTTGGTTTCTTGGGTGATCATATCTTGTGTTATTTATTTTTCGCTGCTTTGCATGATTTTATCTTTGTTATTGTGATAACCTAGATTTGTTAAGTTGGACCCCTGTTGTCATGGAAAATTTGAAGTGTCTTTCTGATCATGTTTTTGCTCATGCTTCTGTTGATTTTATTGATGCCTGTGAAACTCTTTGTAAGGAATTATTGAAAGCTATGAAAATTGCTAAGAAATTCAAGGAAGAGTTAAAATTGGCTAATCTTGAAAAGGAGGAATTGGTTGTTAGATTAGATGAATCTAATAAAAAGAATGAATTTTTGAGAAATCAAATTTCTTCTCAAGATGAGAGATGAAAAGCTTGGAACAAGAGTTAGTTGAATTTAAAACTAAAATTGAAAATTTGACCAGTACTAAGCCTGCTGTTGATAACAGAAGTGTTTCTGTTTCTCTTAAGCCTAAAACTGAGAAAGTTTATATCCCTCCTTTTAAGAGGAATAATAAAGAAAAGGCTTATTTTCCTAGGTTAGACAAAGGTAAATGTTTTGATGTCGACGCTGAAGTTTCTAAACCTATGTCTAAACCTATGTCTAAACCTGCTGTTAAAGAGCATAATAAATCTGTTTTTGTGCTTCCCTGTCATCTTTGTGGTGTTGTTGGTCCTATTAGACCAAATTGTTCTTTGTTGAGGCAAGAACCAAAGCCTGTGACCGGAAACCCCACTAGGAATACTGATATTCCTAAATTTGTTCCTGTCTGCCACTTTTGTGGTGTCCATGGTCACATTCGTCCTAATTGTCATAAACTGAAATTTAAGCATTCTGTGTTTCAATCTAGGATTTGTGATAATATTTCTCCTGCCATAAGTACATATAAATTGTTTCATATTCTTTTGAAAAATTTGAACTTGTTGGCTTGTGAAAGGAATTTGCAGGATTTCAGTTTCTCTCAAAAGATTGGTGTAATTCCTCAAATACACTCTGCTTCTCATGGATTTTCACCTACAAAGTCGAAGACTCATGCTAGATGGGTGAAAAAAAAAATTCTCTAAGGTGAGTGTTGCTGACTTGTCCCTGATTTAATTCTTTCAATTGTTTGTGAACATGTCTTGTTTTTGTTTTTTGTTTTTTTGTTTCTTTTAGAATTTTTTTATTTAATAAAAAAATCGAAAAACATTGAAAATTTTTCAAAAAGACAAAAATATTTTATTTTGAGTCTTGTTTTATTTTTCTTGAGGATTACATGAATTATGATATCTCTCTCTTGATTTAGAACATGCTTGACATTGTGGAGAAACTTGAATAGTATGTGCTATATAAGTGCTAAGCTATTTTTGATTTTGTATGAATATGTACTAATTTGTACATGTACTCAAGGGTTAATTAAGAAATTGATATTTCTTATTTGTGTACCCCTTTATAACTTAGTTAAGCATTGTCATGCATTGCATTTGCATTGTTCATTTAGCATAATATGTGCTTTTTTGTTTTTGGTCATATAGTTTTTAAAACCAAAAAGATTTTTGTATTTTGTATTTCATATCTTGGATTTATAATCAAGGATTGGCCATATTATCTTTACATAACAAGTTTATGTACCTTGTTTAGTTTTGATGAGTTTATTTATTGCATTTGACTAGTTGAAACTTTGTAGTGCATGTTATGTGGGAAAGATGTTTATAGTGTTTATCACTTTGTCTTAATCTTGAAGTCACATGTTATTTGACTGTCGGACTTGAACTTTTTGAGAAATGCATAAATAACCATCTCACCACTGTTTACTAGCCAATCATGAACACCTTAGTGCATATCGTAAGATTTTATACTCGAGAAAATGTAGCACATGCACAAAAAGAACATAAGGTGTAGCCTCGGTTTAATTGCTTAATGCTTAAAATTGGTGTATACTATTAGGCTTGATGCCAAATCACATAATTAAAATTGGTGTGTACATTATCTTGGCCTTTTAATAAGTTTCTGAATAAATTAAAATTGGTGTGTATATTATGAGGCAAAATTCAAGAAACTTACATGATTACAAGCTTATGTTCTAGAAGATGTGGGAGTTATATGATGTAACTCTTTAGGTGATAGTCTCTTTTAAATTCTATGTGATGAATTTTGTAGACTTTGTGATTAATTACTATTCACATATCACCTCACATGTATCTCAAGCTTTTACTAGTTGCACACACTACACAAGTTATTCTTTGCTAAACTTGGTACGTTATATTGTGTGTGATCGTGTTGTGGCCATCCAAGATTACATGTTCCTGGATTTTGATGCAAAATGTCTTTAATGTTTGAGTTTTGGAGACAAATTGGTTGAAAAACTTGTTTTTGGAAGATTTGGGTTGAATTCTAGTGTTTTTGAAAAACTTTTAATCTCATACTCATGCATTTCATTCATGAAATATTGTGCTTTGAGGAGTTTCTGCATTAAATTACTCTGTTTTTCAAAAATTTGATTTTTCCATGCATCATTTATGTTTAGGATTCACATGCATTGCATTGTTTTTGTATCCATCTTGCAGTTTTGCAGTCATATCTCTAATTGTTTTCACACATAACATGCATACACTTTGCTACATTGGGTACTCAACTTGATCAAAAAATTGATTGATTAATTTTTGAGTTATGTACTTTCTAATATATGTTATTTTTATGTGTGAACTGTAGAAAATATTCTTCTTAAGAGATATGATGGATAATCAATGTGCAAATATTTTCTTTACTCATGCAACTATTTATGGGTCACAAAGTGCCATGTTTGCATTTTATTGAAAGAGAGATTATTTTTCTTCATGTGTATCCTCAACTTAGTTTTTAAGTTTGAATTGTGTGTCTTTATTTTCCCCATCTCCTAAAATTTTGCCCAAAACTGTTTTTCCCAACACTTGTTTTGTGTTTCCTATTTTTATAGGGGGAGAAGCTTGTTTTTAACCTGTGTTGTTCATAGGGGGAGTTGTCTCTTTTTTTTTTATAGAGCTAAATTGTTTTTTGTTCCCTTGGTTTTTTTTTTTCTCTCATGTTTTCTGTCACTCTACTCTTTGTTTGAGTTGTCTTTGTCAATATGTGACAAAAAGGGGGAGAAATAAATGAAATGTGGGAATCCTGTTTGTTTTGTTTAGGGGGAGTTGATATTGTTTTTGAAAGGGGGAGAATATAAAAACTTTTTGTTGTATCTAACTTAAGGGGAGAGTTAGAATTTACTTTTGTTTTTTATATTCTGTTTCATATTATTGTTTATATGTCTTTCTTTCCACACATGCGGTGAGGTGTTTGTTGAGTGTTTCAGGAAAGACAGGTGCATTCTGATCAAGACCTTCTACCTCTTCTTGCAACTTCTAAGTTAGGAGTCTTAGATTGGGATTTGTGATGTAATTGGACATTTTATTGTATTGGGTTGTTCTTGTATTTAAGCATTTCATTTTGTATGAAAGTTTTGTCACGAATTGCCAAAGGGGGAGTTTTTTAGGTTCTAAATGTTTAGAACAATTGGCAAATCGTGAACACAAACTTGTCTATAGATCTTAGAGTCTATAGGTTTTATTAGACAATGCTCAAGGTGATTCAAGTCAAGATTCAAGAACATACAAGCTGCAGGAAGAAGATTTCATAATCTGTCTAGTTCGATCGATCGAAAGACGAGCTCGATCGATCGAAAGTCGTATCTGCAGAATTTTAATTAAACCCAAACAACAGTTCAAGCCCATTAAGGATTAGGGTTTCTAATTTACTTCTCCCAGTATATAAAGGAAACCTTGAGCACGTTTTTATTAGGCTTTTCAGAGAGAAAAGAGTGTGCCTCTTTTGTATTTAGGGTTTTGTTCCTAAAAATCTCTTTTACGTCTTCTATCCGTGCTATTCCTTGAAGAATCTCAAGATCCGGTGTATTAGAAGTTGCTGCCTTCTCTAGTCATCAAAGGTGTTGATGATCTAAACCTTCAAGGGTGGTCTTGGAGTCACAAACAGGAGAGTTTGTGTTGCTAAACCTTTGAGTGGGATCTCAAAGTCACAAACGGGGGTGTTTGTGTTTTGCAAAGGCCAAAGAAAGAAGGAGTCCATGGATTTGGAGCTTGCACGTGGTCGTGTCAATAAGTTCTACTGGTTGGTAGCAATAAGAAGTCGAGCGTGGGGGCTTGTAAGTCTTATTGTATGAACTTTGATTCTTTCAAGATAGTGGATTCAAGTTTACTTTGAGGATAACTAGGTCAAATCCTTCCCAGGTTTTTATCGGTTTGGTTTCCTGGGTGATCATATCTTGTGTTATTTATTTTCCACTGTTTTGCATGATTTGATCTTTGTTATTGTGATAACCTAGACTTGTTAATTGGACTAAGTAACAACTTGGCTAATTACCTAGGTTAAATCAATTGGTTTTAAGGGGTCTAAAAACCAACAGGGTTCATTTCCAAATTTCCTCTCTCAGTCGTTTTTTATTTTGGGTATTTATCTAAGGATTCAATATGTATAGAATGTAATGCATGTGTATATTTTGTGTTGGTTTAGTTAACCATAGCGCCTGAGATAATTTCAAAGAATGTGAATCGGAGATGATGTTTGTGTTTCTTCTATTTTTTGTGTTCATAAATCGGTCCATAAATGGAGTTTTGTTTCTTCTATTTTTTGTGTTCATTTATTATTTATTTTCTATCTAAGAATCTCATTTCAGCAAGACTGATAACACAATATTGATTTATTATTTAATATTATTTACAATTTATTTCGTTGTTAAATGTGAGTTTGTGTTTATGTTTGTTTTGGTGATTTTTGTGATTGTGATAGGATCTGTGTTGCTGTGTTATTGATATTGTTTTGGTTTTTTATTTTTTATTTTTATTTTTTATTTTTTAAGATTGGGTTGGATTACGCCCCGAATTAGGCCCAGAAGTGGTTGGACGGGGCTCGACGAGGTAAGTCCTAGGTTGAAAAAAAAAATCGATTGTTAAATGTGTCAAGTTCGGGTAACAGGTTAAGGCCTGCGGGTTGGATCCAAGCATCAAAAAACCTGCCCTGAACCCAACCTGCTGCCATTCCTAGCTAATATTGCATAGTGGACAGTATTTTTGGACAACTTTGCCTTGGACAGTTTCTTAGACAGCATATTTGGTTATTTAAACAATTGATTGCACATGTAGCAAAATTTTTGGATAACTTTTTGTAACTAAAGAAGCTACTCAAACATGTTAAACATGTTAGATTGTACAAGTGTATGTTTGATTAACCTCTAGTTAGACATTAACTATATATGCAAGTGATTAATATATTTAAATGCAATGGCATGTACCAAATCTGGTTCATTTTTAAAATGCAATGTCATGGTACCAAATCTTGTTCATTTTTTGAATGCAAGTGACTAATATTTTTAGAGCAAGGATTTCGTACAAACATAGTTGCAAGAAATGCTGCATACAAGGCAAGGTGTCAGTTAGTGAGAGTGACAAGTGTCCTAGGTCATGTTGAAAACCTTTCTTTACCTTTCTTCATTGTAGTGATCTTATTTTTTGAAGGTTATAAAGGGAGCTATTGTTCAATTTTAGTGAAGTTTCAGATTTGAAATATGCTACCTCCTTTCTAGTTTAAATTAGGTAATAAGGCGAAAAACTTTGCAGAGTATGTATTGTATTGTCCAATTTTGTCGCGTGAGTGTTCTCATTCATTTATTAAAAAACCTTTATATACCGTACTAACCAAGAGAATGGAATAAAATGTAATTATTCTTTTCTAAATATTTTAATATCTATAATGATGCTTGTGGTTTATCTTTTGAAATGTTAGCAAGCCAACAGTGGTAGTTTTGATTTCATAAAAAAATGATGGTAAGAGACTTTATCATCTTTAATTTGTATTTTTTTTCCCTCATCAATATTGGTAGACAATGAACCGATTTTAGTGACAAATGCAATCTTAAAACTGAACACATAATAAAAAATGAAAAAAGAATTTAATCTAAAAATGTACAAATTCTATTTAAATATTTGCTTTGGTTATAAAACCACAACAACAAGGGTTCTATTGAAATATAGACTTCAATACAAGTGTATGTTTCAAGATTCTAGCACCAATATACATAATTCTAGCAAAAATTGTAGGGAAAATGTGTATGTTTCAAGATTCTAGCAAAAAAATTTAGGGAAAAAGTGTATGTTTCAAGATCAAATGCTGTGATGATCTCAAGCAACGCAACTATGGCAGCCCTTCCATTGCCGTCACTACCAATTCAGAAAAAGAGAGTTGACTGCTCAATTGGATCCCAAAAAAACCTTGTTCTAAAAAACTCATGAAGGCACTCTTTAGCCTCTCTAATATTTCATTGAAAAGTGGAGTGAAACAAAATCGGTACTACTTATCTGGTATTGGCTTGACACATCTTAAAAAAAAATTGTGAAAGAAAACAAGATTAAACAAAACAAAGTTATTAAGCAAGAATAAAGCATTTCTATGATACCTATCAACAAAGACACCAAGGGGGGGGGGGGGGGGGGGAGTTTTTTAAACAAAAAGGCAAACTTATTGTAAGGTTGAATTTAATCAACCATTTTGTTGGCTTTATTCCGTGCCAAGTTGCTTATAATTCAGCACTTAGAAACTCTCTATTTAGATGGGAATCATGTAAGGGTAGTATGTGAGAGAGTGTGAAGAAATGTTCAAGACTGTGCACTGAAGCAGGGACTTGCGACTGGATCTCGCGAGTGGCTCGCAACTGGTAAGCCGCCAGAGGATGCACACGAGTGAAGCATGCAGAGAAGCTGAACTGTCATGCCAGCTGTAGCACTACAGGACAAAAAGTCCAGACTGGCTATTCAGTTAGCTTGCGGCTTGAACTCACGACTCAGTCAAGTCGCGAGGCCAAGTTGCCAGTCAGCTCTGTTTTGAAAAACTGACTTTTTGCATTCCATTCTCACACAAGTATAAATACCCCTTATACCCACGAAATGTAAAGAGCTTCCAGAGAGAATTTTGAGAGAGAAACCCTAGAGAAAAACAAGATTGACTCATCCACAATCTTTACATAGTGACTCTTCAAATTCCTCAACTCTCACCCTCTCCATTGTTACATCCTTAAGAGGTACATTGGCCAAATCTTTTTTTCACCATACCTATATCTATGAGAAGGTTATTTGGTGCTTGGGAAGCAGTTAGGAAGAGACCAATTGATATTGGTTAATACTATGGGTTATAGCGAAATCCAGTAAGCTAACGAAGACAAAGGTTCGGCGTAACCTTGTTGGAGAAAGAAGCTTGGAGGGCTTAGGTACACTGGGTAGATTAGGCTTGGAGGGTTTTCTGCTATTCATGTATCCCAACTTCGTTCTTTAGTAGATTATTGACCGCTTGGAGGGCAGCGGAGATGTTTTACGCTGAGGACTTCGGTTTCCTCTTCGATAACACATCGTTGTGTTGTCTTTGTGTTTGCATCTCTCTTCCCTCTATCTTTGCCATTTAATTACTGTTTTGGTTGTGATTATTTATGGTTTAGATTATTTTATCAATTCTGTATTAGCTTATGTTCATGTTCCGCACATATATTGTTTGATAATAAGTTTGAATTAGTAATTTGTAAATTGGGGGTCTAAACGTTCAATGTGTTTTATACACTGTTTGAACTTTCAATTGGTATCAGAGCGGGTGCACTTGTTGTAGTTTAATTACCTTAGTGCAATCCTTGACCCCGTTTGAGATGGACCGGTCTCAATCTTTAAATGTTCCACCATATTTTGATGGTAGCAATGGGAAATTATTGTGTACTCCCGGAGTATCATAAATGCGTACTCTCCCCTCTCACATGATTGGTGGATCCCATTAATTAAATTCATGGTGGGACCCACCATTCATGTGAGAGAGGGGACAATGCATTTATGGTACTCTAGGAGTATCTAATAATTTTCCGGTAGCAACTATGCCATTTGGAAAGTCGTAATGATTTTTATGTTCAATAGATGAAACTGTTTGGGATGCCGTTGATATTGGATGGACCAGGCCGGAGGCTGCCAAATCCACGTGGGATAAGGTAGCTCTCGCGGCATTTAATGCGAATAGTAAAGCAGAAAGCGTTATTTTTTGTGGTGTATCTCTAGATGAGTTCCACAGGATATCTCACATCATTGTTGCCAAGGAGGCATGGTAGATATTGGAGACCACGTATGAAGGAACGAAGAAAGTAAAAGACACTAAGTTGTAGATGCTGACCACTCGATTTGAGGAGCTGAAAATGAGTGAGGATGAGTCATTTGACTTTTTCTATAGCAAGCTGAATGAGGTGGTCATTGGCAAGTTTAATTTGGGCAAGAAAACGGACGATTCGAAGATAGTGAGGAAGATCCTTCGATCATTGTCGGAAAGCTTCCGTGCCAAGGTTACAGCAATTGAAGAGAGTAAGGACATTGATGATATTAAAGTCCAAGAGCTTATTGGCTCTCTTCAAACTTATGAGTTGTCGTTGCCCACACAAAGGAAGAGCAAATCTCTTGCTCTTAAGACTATTAATGAAAGGGTAGAGACTCACAACTCATCGGATGAGGATGTTGTTGTAAAAGATGTTGCTTACCTTGTGAAAAATTTCCAGAAATTCTCAAAATTCAAGAACAATGGAAAATTTGGTGATAAAGGGAAATTCCCAATTATCGGAAAGGAGAAAAAGGAATTCAAAAGGAAAAATGGAAACGAGTCCCAATCTACTCAAGGAGTCACCTGTTTCGAGTGCAATGGACATGGCCACTTCAAGAAGGAATGTCCTAATTATTTGAGAATGAAGGGCAAGGTGTATGCCACCACTCTTAGTGACTTAGACTCTTCCAATTCTGATTCAGAGGAAAGTTATGATGGAGAAGGGAATTACTCTGCTTTTATGACTATTGATTATGTTGAGTCTTCAGAGGACTTGAGTTTGCATGTAGAAGAGCTTGGGGAGCATAGTGATGAGGAATCAATGGGAGTTATAGAAGAATCGAATGTTGAAGAAGATAAAAGTAATGTGGGTCTTCAAGAAAACTACAATTCCTTCCTTGAGAAGTCAGGAGAATATGGAAGGGTGGCCAAGGCAGCTGTGAAAAAGATGAAAAAGGCAGAGGAGGACTATCGAAGTTTTCGAGTAAGATATAAGGAGGCCAAGTGTAAAATAGAGAAGCTGAATGGAGAGTTAACCGAAGTGTACAAAAAGGTCAAATTCATTGAGCTTGAAGTGGTTCAAGCAAATGCTAAAGTGGAGAGCGTCTCCTCCAAGAAGCTTGATGGAGTACTTGCTCATCAAAAACTGTTCTCAGAAAAAAGCGGTTTGGGATACACTGGTGAGAGCAGTTCAACTACTAATATATCCAAGGAAGTGAAGTTTGTGAAGACCAAATAGCCAGTAGTAGCTGCCACTACTCCTGAGAAAGTAAAGGTGGAGAAGAACAAAAATGTGGCTGACCAACGGGTGTTGAATAAGCCTCGTAACCAATCAATGGTCAGGTCTAAAGCCAAAGGGAAATCACTTCCAAAATCACAAAGAGGTCCTAGAACAAAACATTTTTGCCATCATTGTGTACTTCAAGGACACACCAGACCAAATTGTCATAAACTTAGAGTATTAAAGAATGCAAGTGATCAAAGGTCAAGAGGACCAAGAAACGACAAAAGGAATTGGGCTGTTGAGCAATCAAGAGGCTGAGATGGTGATTCCGGAGTGATGGATGTTATGAAGATGATTGATGCATTCACTACCTGTTTGGCAAACTTCAACAAAAGATTTGGAAGCCACAACACTTGTACCCAATCCTATAAGGATATCACCCCAAATGCACGTAACATGTCAGTGAAGAGGGGTACTCATGCATAAGCATTACAACATGTCCATGCATTAATACTTCCTATGTTTTGTGACATTGATTGGTTGTGTGCTTTTTGTTATCATTCCAGCATGTGTTGAACATTATGTTTGCTTGCATTTTTTTTTTAATAATGTTTTTGCATTGTTGTTTTTGATCAATCTTTTATTGCTTTTTGTGTCAAAAATCCAAAAACACATAAAAAGTAGAAAATCCAAAAAGTTTGATTGACATTATTGTGTTTTGTCTCAAGCATATTTTGCCTTGTACCTTTGTACAAATGGCCTTGTGCATTTACGAGCATAGCTTGTTCCTTATGCATTCATATCTTTGTGGGAGAAATCTTGACATCTATGTGACTGTTGTAAATGATTTTCAAACTTGTCATGAATGATTAGTCAATGGTATTGTTGATCTTGAGACATGCATAGACTTGTGCCTATATATCTTGCTACTCATTTATTTTATTGTTTTTTCTTAAAGAGCTCACCAAATGTAAATCTCCAAATGAAAAGAGATATTGAGTTGCAAAAGCCTGTCGCACATACTAATATTTGACTAGGAAAAAGGGAAGAGAGATGCAAACACAAAGACAACATAGCGATGTGTTATCAAAGAGGAAACCGAAGTCCTCGGCGTAAAACCTCTTCGCGACCTTCCAAGCGATCAATAATCCACTAAAGAATGAAGTTGGGATACATAAACAGCAGAAGACCCTCCAAGCCTAATCTAGCCAATGTACCTAAGCCCTCCAAGCTTCTTGCTCCAACGAGGTTACGCCGAACCTTTGTCTTCTTTAGCTTACCGAATTCCGCTATAATCCATAACATCAACTAATATCAATTGGTCCCTGCCTAACTACTTCCCAAGCACCAAATAACCTTCTCACAGATATGGGTATGGTGAGAAAAAGGATTTGGCTAATGTACTTTTCAAGGATGTAACAATGGAGAGAGTGAGAGTTGAGGAATTTGAAGAGTCACTATGTAAAAATTATGGATAAGTCAATCTTGTTTTTCTCTAAGGTTTCTCTCTCCAAATTCTCTCTAGAAACTCTCTACATTTCGTGGGTATAAGGGGTATTTATACTTGTGTGAGAATGGAATGCGAAGAGTTAGTTTTTCAAAACAGAGCTGGTTAGTGACTTGGCCTCGTGACTTGACTGAGTCACGAGTTCAAGCTGCGAGCTAACTGAATGGTCAGTCTGGACTTTTTGTCCTGTAGTGCTATAGTTGGCATGACAGTTCAGCTTCTCTGCATGTTTCACTCGTATGCATCCTTTGGTGGTTTGCCAGTCGTGACCCACTAGCAAGATCTAGTCGCAAGTCCTTGCTTCAGTGCACAGTCTTGAGCATTTCTTCACACTCTCACACACAATACCTTTACATGATTCCCACCTAAATTCAGGGTTTCTAAGTGCTGAATCACAAGCAAATTGGCACGGAATAAAGCCAACAAAATGGTTGATTAAATTCAACCTTACAATCTCCCCCTTTGGCTATTCCGTGATAAAACCCTAAAACAAACTCTAAACTTAACATGTGAGTTGGGAATAGTTGAACAAAACTCACACACACCTAACTCTAGAATCTGTGTAACTCTTGAACCATAAGAACAAGTATCTCCTGAAAAACAACAATACAATATGATCATTGTATGCAGAAAACTTGTAATGCATATAGAGCAAGCACAAAGCGATCAAGCATAATGGAATAGAGAAATAAAGCATGACTTGACCAAAAACGAACAATCACTATAAATAATGACCACAATGCTCATTCACACAAGGAATGAACATCCGGACATGCAAGTTAAAAAGCTCAATGCAAAGTATCATTTGCATGTCCAACACTCAACCAATGCAACAACGCAAGGAAATTGCATTAAGGATATAAAATCCAACAAAGGGCACAAGAGTGATGTACTCAAAGAAAATGCATAACATTTAATAACAAGTACAAAGCTACAAAGAATGGGTACAAAATAGTAAACTTAAACAGAAAAACATCTTAAATATAAATAAACCAAAGTATTAAAAAAATCCATGAGTTAAAACCAAGAAATTAACCAAAAAATTTAACATAGTATGTAGCAAACCCATAATTATAAGATTATCCAAAACACAACACCATAAACTATAGATAACATAAACATAAAGTAAAACTACTGAAATTAAGTTTTTGGCATGCTCCCCCTCAAAATGGCACTCCCCCTCAAGAGTTACCCCTCTAAAAATCTCCCCTTTTTTGACCGAAATGGCCAAAGGGTCACTGTTGGGTGGTGAAGGTATCAAATTTTGCTGAAAGTAAGGTCATTTGATCTTGAAGTGCAACCAGCCTGTCAGATTGCTCATTCTGAACATCTCTGAGCCTATCAATCCTCTCAAGGATGATCTGGAATGCATTTGAAGGTACAGCTAATGAGGATGAAGCTCTGCTCCTTTTGCCACAGCCTCCTGAGCTTGAGGGTTGTCCTGCAGCCTTTGTCTCAGTCTCCATTGGTCCACCTTCGTCTTGGTCACCTTCCTCTTCATCACCTGGGAGACGAACTCTTATCCTTGTAATGGATAGAGCGTTGATGGCTGAGGGTGTAGGCATAAGACTGATATCTTGAGGGATTTCCACACCTTTCAATCTAAAAAGCCTCATAAGAAGGCTGGGAAAGATCAGCTTGGCCCTGGAGGTTGTTCTAGTCTCATCAACAATGGTGTAGAAGATATGAGCACTGATGTCTATGTAGGTGTTTTCCCTGAGCTCTATGAGGAAGATGGCTCTAGCATTGTTGATGGTGGTCAGTTTCCTCACTAGGTACAGATTGAATATCATAATGGTTGTCAGACACCTCATGTCAGCTGGGAAGACAGTAGTGTTAAGGCATTTCCCTTCTCTAACTCCACCAATATGAGATTGGACAGTTTCAATGAATAGCATCCTGTCCTTGTAATGGGTGAAGTCATGATCATCCAAACCTTCAAACCCAAGCACCTAATCTATGTCATCCACATCTATGGTGAACTCATGTCCTCGAATCCAACAATTTATCTCTTAATCTAGCATTAGCATAAAACTCCCTGATCATAGGCTCACACACTCCAAGCAAGTCACTCAACAACTTATCCCAACCTCTGCCCTAAAAACAGTTTGGAATGAAAGTGTCCTTCAAATCCACCAAGTTTACAAATCTTTCTTGAATAGTGGTTGCCTTTATGTAGAATTGAGTGTATCTCTCAAAATGCTGAAGAGACCTGAACTTGGAATTGTCCATCTTCAGCCTCTTGTCACCGTTCTTAGCGGTAGTCTTCTTCTTTGTAGGAGAAGGAGCCATCTATAAAAATAGCAGAAAAAGCCACAAAAACAGAGTACAATAGATGGAAACTCAAAATATTAGTAACATGTTAGTGGCATAGAGAAAGACAGAGCATTATACCAAACATTCAATTCATGCACAGTTCAAGATCAACATGTCATGAAATAACCCAAATCAGAAGAACACAGTGCATTTTAACACCATTTTTAAAGCATAACACAGTGACAGTGAGAACAGAAACTCAATTGGAATCACCTAGGGTACACAGCCAGAAATTTAATTTCAGCAGTTTTACTTTATGTTTATGTTATCTATAGTTTTTGGTGTTATGTTTTGGATAATCTTATAATTATGGGTTTGCTACATACTATGTTAAAATTTTTGGTTAATTTCTTGGTTTAAACTCATGGATGTTTTTAATACTTTGGTTTATTTATATTTAAGATGTTTTTCTGTTTAAGTTTACTGTTTTGTACCTATGCTTTGTAGTTTTGTACTTGTTGTTAAATGTTATGCATTTTCTTTGAGTACATCACTCTTGTGCCCTTTGTTAGATTTTATATCCTTAATGCAATTTCCTTGCGTTGTTGCATTGGTTGAGTGTTGGACATGCAAATGATACTTTGCATTGAGCTTATTAGCTTGCATGTTCGGATGTTCATTCCGTGTGTGAATGAGCATTGTGGTTATTATTTATAGTGATTGTTCATTTTTTGTCAAGCCATGCTTTATTGCTTTATTCCATTATACTTTATTGCATTGTGCTTGCTCCATATGCATTACAAGTTTTCTGCATGCAATGATCATATTGTATTGTTGTTTTTCAGGAGATACTTGTTCTTATGGTTCAAGAGTTACACAGATTCTAGAGTTAGGTGTGAGTGAGTTTTGTTCAACTGTTTCTTAACTCACTTGTTAAGTTTAGAGTTTGTTTTAGGGTTTTGTCACGGAATAGCCAAAGGGGGAGATTGTAAAGTTGAATTTAATTAACCATTTTGTTGGCTTTATTCTGTGCCAATTTTAGCACTTAGAAACCCTGTATTTAGGTGGGAATCATGTAAGGGTAGTGTCTGAGAGAGTGTGAAGAAATGCTCAAGACTGTGCACTGAAACAGGGATTCGCGACTGGATCTCGCAGGTGACTCGAAACTAGCAAGCCGCCAAAGGATGCACATGAGTGAAGCATGCAGAGAAGCTGAACCGTCATGTCAGCTGTAGCACTACAGGACAAAAAGTCCAGACTGGCCATTCAGTTAGCTCGCGGCTTGAACTCGCAACTCAGTCAAGTCGCGAGGCCAAGTCGCCAGCCAGCTCTGTTTTGAAAAACTGACTCTTCGCATTCCATTCTCACACAAGTATAAATACCCCTTATACCCACAAAATGTAAAGAGCTTCCGGAGAGAATTTTGAGAGAGAAACCCTAGAGAAAAACAAGATTGACTCATCCACAATATTTACATAGTGACTCTTCAAATTCCTCAACTTTCACCCTCTCCATTGTTACATACTTGAAAGGTACATTGGCCAAATCCTTTTCTCACCATAACCATATCTGTGAGAAGATTATTTGGTACTTGGAAAGCAGTTAGGAAGGGACCAATTGATATTGGTTGATGCTATGGGTTATAGCAGAATCTGGTAAGCTAAATAAGACAAAGTTTCGGCGTAACCTCTTTGGAGTAAGAAGCTTGGAGGGCTTAGCTACACTGGGTAGATTAGGCTTGGAGGGTCTTCTGCTATTCATGTATCCCAACTTCATTCTTTAGTGGATTATTGACCGCTTGGAGGGTTGCGGAGAGGTTTTACGCCGAGAACTTCGGTTTCTTCTTTGATAACACATCGCTGTGTTGTCTTTGTGTTTGCATCTCTCTTTCCTTTATCTTTGCCATTTAATTACTGATTTGGTTGTGATTATTTATGGTTTAGATTGTTTTATCAATTCTGTATTAGCTTATGTTCATGTTTCGCACATATATTGTTTGATAATAAGCTTGAATTGGTAATTTGTA
The DNA here is from genome assembly GCF_001633185.2 of Quercus lobata. Taxonomy (NCBI): domain Eukaryota; kingdom Viridiplantae; phylum Streptophyta; class Magnoliopsida; order Fagales; family Fagaceae; genus Quercus; species Quercus lobata. The sequence goes on from NC_044913.1 coordinate 61,028,603, forward strand.
AATTGGGGGTCTAAATGTTTAAGGTGTTTTATACACTATTTGAACTTTCACTTATGTAGACGACAATTTAAAATTTTAGAAGCAAGATATCTTTAACAAAAATAAATTCAACCAAATAAAGAACTAGAGTAACAAGGACCGGAAACAAAAAAAGATTAAAAAAAGATTACTTAACACTGGGAATAGACATTATAACCAACTAGAGAAATGCATCGCAAAGATTCTGCAAGGTTCCTTAAAATAAAGTTGCAAGTTAGTTTGAGTTCTCACAATGCATTATTTTCTATTGAATATCACTAGCAAATTTGTTCATATTTTGCTCCAGTTCAAGTTGCCAATGTTTCCCCAGGAAAAACTTATAAAACTCAAAATTTAATGTGAATGTACAAAAGCTTAAAAAGCTAAATTGCTTTTGTCAAAATTTGTAAATCATTTGCTCAGTATGCCCAAGTTCTTTGAGTAAGCCAATCAACTATAACAAAGATAATAAGAAGAGAATCCAAGTTAACAAACTATTAGCTTATGTTGGACGCCAATAAAACAGCTATGAGAGACCGTGCTTCTTGGAAGGGGTGCTCTCAAAAAGAGATTTGGGCGCTTGTAAGGGCGCCTCTATTTTGGGTAGTGTTGTGGAGTCAACACTTATTTTTTTATACAAAATATATATATATATATATATATATATATATATATATAATTACATGTCCAAAGTACCTCAAATTTTATTGATTGAATAAAAGATACAATTTTGGTAAATTATCCTTACAAGGCTTTGAGTCCTAGTTACAATCTATGCAAAAGAATACAAAACTTTGGTCCTAGTTGCAATTTACCAAAATTAAATAATAATAATAATAATAAAGCACAAAAGACTGATTGAGAGACTACACTTCTTGGGCACTATGTGGAATTGAGATGAAGATTAGAGGTATTCTCAAGTCTTGGTTTTGAATTTCACTACATCAAGGTATGTTTTTTATTCTTTGTTCTAGAATTCAAGGTTACATGTTATCTCTCATGAATGAAGTAGATCCATGTTTGTTGCTTTCGCTGTGTATTTTGTATAAGATACAAAACTAGATTTTCCAACAATATAAATTTATTAGTTGTTATGGTTTATTTTCTTTGACATATTGTGATTGATTATTTGTGATATTAAAAGATGTTTTAGTTTTGAATGATTATTTGTGATGTAGTTACTAGTTAATTCTGAATTTTATATTAAAAATATTTATTTGCTTTTTTTATTTATAAATATATATATTTTTTTTCATTTTGATAAAATTTGATAAATAGGTCGACACGACTGACCCGTTTAATAAATGGGTTGTGTTAGGGTTGAAGAATTTTGATCTGTTTAATAAACATGTCGGGTTAGTATTGACCTATATAGTCGGATACTCATGAGTTGACACGATAGAAACCTGACACACAAACATGAATTGCCACCCCTACTTTGATAGCTTGCAAATATGCAGTTTAGTGGATGTCCTCAAAAGCTGAGAGAAATAGCCTAGCAAGAATAACACAATGAGGAAAAATGGAAATTAGAAATAAGAGTCTGATCCACTTATTTTGTTTAAATTGAAAACTTTTTACTGAATATCTGTTTGGGATCCGCTTATTTTGTTGATACTGTAAACTTTTTGCTAAAAGTACTGTAGATAAAGGTAAATATTAGTTGAAATAGTATAGTGGGACCCATGAATATTACCAAAAAGTACAGTAAGACCTATGAATAGTGGTAAAAATAAGCTGAATAGTAAAATAAGTTGGCAAAAAATAAGCTAGCCAAATAGTTTTTAAAAGTACTGTAAATAAAAGTAAAAGTTAACTGAAATAATATAATAGGACCTATGAATAGTACCAAACAATATAGTGAGGTTCATAAATAAAAACAAAAATAAACTAAATAGTAAAATAAGTTGGCTTTTTTAATTTTTGTCTTAGTGTCCGTTTGACATGATTAATTTTGCCAAATTATTTTACTATTAAACTTATTTTTGCTACTATTCATAGGTCTCACTACACTTTTTGTATAGACTCCACTATATTATTTCAGCTAACTTTTACTTTTATCTACCGTACTTTCAGTAAAAAACTTTCAATTTAAAAAAGAAGGTTTCAATTTCAATAAAAAATTTTTAATTTTAACCAAATAAAAGAGTTATAGTAGTTTTTTTTTTTTTAGAACAGCTGTAGTATCTTTTTATTAAAATAATTAATTATATCGTATCTATTCCAAAAATAAAAAATATGTTTGTCCAAACTTTTAAAATCTATTTGATATGCATATTTAAACTACAATTTCCCATTTTTTTTTTAAATAAACGTAGGTAAAAAAAAAGTACAAAAATATATTTAAAATTATTTAAAAATTAAAAATATGTATTTAAACCATACTGGAACGACCGAACAAACTGGCCCACCAATTAGGCCTTTTCGCCGAGTGGTTACCCAGCACCATCTTCTTCCACTATTTTAATTATGAAAGCGACGCTTCACCAACTGATTTTATTTCCTTCGAATTGACGCTCCACTTGCAGAAAAAGATACTTTAATACGGGGCATCATTCATGACGAAAAAATAGTTGGGAACCTACCACGATGCCACCTGCCAAAAAAGAAGACAAGACGTGCCGTATAAATCTCAGGTGGGCCCATTTAGAAATTGTAAATGTGTTCATGCTTTAAATTTGAATTTGAATTCGGTAGTGGGACCGGATGGAGTGGGAGTTTGACTCTGATGTGACTTGGGTGCCTTTCAAACTTTTTTTTTTTTACTGACAGCTTTTTCTTTGCAAATATGCAAAATTCAAAAAATTCTTGGATTTGAATGGATTTGCAGATTGACTCTTTGTATTTTATATTGTTAACCCTGAAATTTAAGAAATTGCACCAACGATCTCCCTGTCCTATCTAAGATTCAGAAGACGGATCGCCCAAAACCAACATGCTTTATCCCAAAAACTAGGCCGCGACGTGACCTAGGCTGCTCGTGGTTGTCGATTTTGCTCTCAAGCTCTTTTGCGGGGTGTGTGGGCCTCAAAATTCTCCAGATGGTTTCTGCCGGTGTCTGTTTGATCTTCTTCGCTTAGGCCTCATCGGACTCTTGACAAATATCATTTGAGGCTTTCTTTGTCTTTTCCTTCTCCTAATTTTTTGCTTTGTCTGACAATTCTATGTCCGATTTGGATAAATATTTATTTCCCAAATTTTGTCTAGTTTTATCCAAAAATTTTTTTTAAAAAAATTGTCAAGTATCTTTCTTCTATTTGATAAAATCCCTGCAAACATTGATGGGTTGATAATTCCGCCCACTGTAACTTTACTTTTTTTTTTTTTTTTTAAATTAATAGTGTGTTTGAATGACATGATTTAGATATTTGAATTTGAATTTAGATTTGAGTAATTAAGGGTTTGTTTGGTATTAGAGTTCAAACTCATGTTTTCATATTTTAAATAACATTACACATTTTTTTACATATTTTTTTATTCGTACATATTTCAAAAAATTACAAACAAAAATTCTTAAGCTACTTTACTAAACATCCCCTAAAATCTAAATAATTTGTTTCGAAAGATTAAAAAGGATTAAGGATTTAGATTTAGCAAATTCACCAAAGATTTCAAATCTTTAAAATGCTTGGATTTGAAATAACTCCTAAAATCAAAGAATTTGAAATTCTTTGATTCCAAATCTATTAGTTTCCAATCCAAATTCAAATTCAAGTTTCCAAACACAACTTAAAAGACTAAAACTTTATTCATGAAATTAAAGATATAGAAACATTATAAATAAGAGCTTGTTCTAAAAAATAAGGAAACTCTTCAATTTAAGCAGAAAAATCAACCACGCTTGAAGTATGTTTAGCTAACAAATGAGTAGGCTTATTGTCTTAGTGTCGAACATACGAGAAAATAACATTTCAAAATTCATGACGTTTAGTTAGAGATCCATAAATTACAGAAGTAATAGAAGATGGAGCATGTGACACTTCCTTTAAATCTTGAACTGTTATGGCAGAATCCCCTTCCAATTTAAATTCTCTAACGCCCACTTCTTTTGCAAAAATGATGCCAACTTTGAATGTCATGGCTTCAATTTCAACAGCACCCAAAGGAGCATGGATCTTCTTACTTAAACCAGCAATAAAATTCCTCTCATGGTTCCTGACTATCACCCCAATACCAACAGCTTTTTGAGACAAAAAGACTGCACCATCAACATTAATCTTATTAAGAAGATATTTAGGCAGAGACCAATTTGCTTCCAGGTAGTGAGATGCTTGCAGTACAAAAAATTTCGGTGAAAAACAGGACACATTCCAGTACTTATCCAAATAATTTTTGCACCAACTAAGTAAACTCATACTTGCCTTTCTTTGTTTTCCATGATGCACTTCATTCCTATTTGTCCATAAAGCTTAAACAATTGTCATTGCCAGCCTCGATTCCTTCATTCCCCATTGAGCATTCATTAGAATGTGCCATAGAAATAAAAAAAAAAAAAAAAAAAAAAAAAAAAAAACTTCTAAAGTGAATCGTTGACAGTAGAGGGAAAAGGGATGAAACACTCCAAGTTTCCTTAGCTTTAGTGCATTCCCAAAAGAGATAAAAAAAAAAAAAGGGATTTTGAAGCTCCACCACATTCTTCACATAAATTGTCAACCAAAACATTCCTACATACTAGATTTGATTTTGCCGTCAGAATATCACAGGCTACTCTCTATGCAAAATGTCTAATTTTATGTGGAAATTGGATTGACCATAATCTTTTCCAAAACTGACGCAAGTTACTCCCATTCGAAGCCCATCTCCCTATTAGCCTCTAACTCCAAAGCCACCTTGTAAGAACTCTTGACTGAGAAAAAACTATTTGAATTTTCTGCCCAGATTTGCTTATCCTCAGGTAATCTAATACTTAGAGGAATTGTAGCAATTCCTTAGCCTCAAAAGGAAGAAAAGCTTGAGTCAATAGCTCCAAATCCCAACATTTCTTCTCATCATCAATAAACTCACAAACCTTATAGTCCACGGACCCCTAGGAGAGATAATTTTATGTGAATATGAAATAGGGATCCAATTATCTTGCCAAACCCAAATTTTCCTACCATTTCCCACACGCCAGCAAAGCCCTTTCTTTACAAACCCTTGAGCAGCCGTAATACTTCTCTACACATATGATGGTTTCTTCCCCAAAGAAGCATGCACAAAGTCAGCATTAGGGAAATACTTATAGCCTTAAAGACTTGATAAACAAGGGAATTATGTCCAAATTGGAGTCACCAACCCTGCTTAGCTAAAAGTGCCAGGTTGAAAGGTTTCAACTTTTTAAATCCCATCCCTCCACATGCTTTTGGTACAAACTTTTGATACTAACTCAACCAAGCCATTTTTCTTTCATCTTGTTTTTGTTCCCACCAAAAATTTCTTATCATACCAGTCAATTCATCACACAGAGAATCAGGTTGTCTAAAACAGCTCATGGAATACGTTGGGATAGCTTGAGCAACTACTTTAATCAAAACCTCCTTACCAGCCTTTGAAAGTAATTTCTCCTTCCAACCCGCCAATTTTTTCGCCAACTTCTCTTTAATAACATTAAAAGTATTCCTTTTATTTCTCCCAACCAAAGACGGAAGACCAAAGTACTTCTCATGTTGACAATATAATTTGAGCACCAAACCTTCTTTTAGTTTCCTCTTTGATATCTTCCCTAGTATTCTGACTAAAAAAAAGTGAGGTTTTAGCCTGATTTAGTTGTTGACTTGAAGCCTCTTCATACACTCTAAGAACATGCTGCAATGATTCGCATTCTTCCAAATTGGCCTTGCAAAAGATAAGGCTGTCGTTTGCAAAAATAAGTGAGAAATCCTAGGACCCCTACAATAAACAACAACAGCCTCCATATCACCACATTGTACAAACTGCTTAATTAGAACAGATTGGCCCTCTGCACATATTAAAAATAAATAAGGGGACAAAGGATCTCCTTGGCGCAAACCCCTAGATGGAGTAATAATGTAATACAACCACGAGATGTCCCATTAATACGAACAAAATATGTAACAGATGAAATACACTGCATTATGAGATCTCTCCATCTAGAACTAAAACCCAACTTCTCCATAATTTTATCTAGGCAAACCCATTCTACCCTATCATAAACCTTACTCATATCTAGCTTCAAAGCCATCTCTCCTACCTTCACACTCTTTTTTTGGCTGATGTGATGCATAGTCTCAAAAGCCACCAATACATTGTCAGTGATTAACCTACCATGCATAAAAGCACTCTGAGATTCTCCAATGATGGAAGGTAAAATATTTTTAAGTTTGTTTGCAAGAGTTTTGGAGGCTAACTTATAAACAACATTACAAAGGCTAATAGGGCGATAATCAGTTATACACACAGGGTCTTTATTTTTAGGAACCAAAACAATTTGGGTTTCATTAAACTTTGGTGGGAAAATACCAAAATTATGGAAATCCAAAATAGGTTTAGGGTGCATTTGGTTCAATGTGAATCGAATTCCGAGTGTAAAATGAATGTAGGGGAAAGTAAATTCTCGTAAGGAAAATAAAATCTGGATGTTTGATTGTGCAATGGAAAATAGTTCGGAAAGCGATTTCCGGAAAACGATCTGCTCAAAACAATTCATTAAACTAAAAAATTTGGTTAAACTGAGAGACGGAGGAAGAGAGAGTGATCGAAAACTGAGGGAAAGAGAGAGATCGGTCATGGGTAATGGGCGACGAGATCGGTCATGGGCAATGAGTTTGAGACGATGAGATCGGCGGCGTCGATGAGCCTTGGGTCGAGAACGAGAACGAGAATGAGAACGACGGTGCCGATGAGCTTTGGGTTGAGAACGAGATCGATTTTGGGTGGATTGGTCTTGGGTGGTGACGATCTAGATGGCGGCGCTGGTGTTGGGGTGTGATCTCGGCAGGACGATCTCGGCGACGCGAACTCAACGGCGTGATCTCTCCGGTGTGTCAGGGGTTGGGGCACGATCTAGCTCACTCTCTCTACTCTCTCTTCTTTCTCTCTCTCTCTCTCTCTCCCTCTCTTTGCGTGTCCGTGAGCCTGGAAATGATTTGAAGGTAAAATAGAAGCTGCATTCATTTTCTAGGTCAAAGGCCTTATTTTACAGTCAAAGTAAATGATTTTTTGGAAAACTCTATTTTCCATGCACAACCAAACACACGGAAAGGTGTAAAAGGATTTCTTGAAATCGTTTGAAGCCAAAACAAATGCAGCCTTAGTGACAATCCCACCAACAGTAGACCAAAATTTTCTCTCACCCACCCACGCTTTTCACCCATGCGGCCACAAGGAAGTCTCACCTCTTCAGCTCAAGCTCTCTCCCATTTGCTTAGTCCTCCTTCTCTCCCCTTCACCTTTGCTTAGCCTCTCTCTCCTTCGCCCATCCTCTCACCACCTTCATCAAAATCCGACCCGCATATGGCGAGATTGCTGAATCTAGAGACCCAAATTAGCCAATCTTGACTCACAAGCCTTCCACCATTGTTCATCGATTCACCTTCTATGTTTCATCTCCACTAGAAATCACCGAGAAGATGACATCTCTCGAAAGCTTACTGCCTAAGTCGTCGTCTGTTTTCATTGTGGGTATGTTTGGGTTATGGTTATGTGGTGGTCTTGGTGGATTGTCTAGGGTTCTTATTTTTGGGAGGTGGCTTGTGATTGTGATGGTGGTTATTGTGGCTGGTGGTGTTGGTCTATTTTAGTGGGTTTTGTGGTGGGTTGTTAATGACGATGGTTATTGTTGTGGTTGAGGCGATGGTTTTGTTTTGGTTTTTTCTTTTGGCAGTGGGTTGTGGTTGCCACGGTGGTGGAAATGGTGAATGTGGCTAGGGGAGGTTGGTTGCTATGAATTTTTGTGGGGGGAGTTTTATTTTATGTTAATAAGTTGTTTATAATATTTTAATGGAATGAATGTAAAAATAGAATCTTTGATGCTTGGTGTATTGTAAAGTGAGTTTTTGAAATAGATAAAGTGCCTTTTTGAGTTGCTAAAAGCTAAAATTTTAAGAGTTTTGTGGTGAATGCTCTTAGAATGTATTTGTTTGGAGGTGGGGTGTTTGATTGGGAGAGGGAGGGGAAGCAACAGTAGCTTGAAAAGAAATTTAAACTATACAAAATTTAATAAAAATAAAACTTGAATATATCAACATCACCTAAAAGAGGGGAAAAAACACACACAAATACAAGAATTTTTACAATTTCCTTCTACTAAAAAAATGAAAAGGCAAAAAACAACTAATAAGAGTTAAAGTGATAACTGATAAAGCCGATATGAGTGTAATAAAGTAAGAGAGAGTCAAACATGATGATAAAGAAGACAAATGGAGAGAGAGAGAGAGAGAGAGAGAGAGAGAGAGAGTAACAAATGATAGCTGCTGTAGGTGCAAGTTGAGCCGCTGAGGAGAACTCATGGTCATATTGTATCTCTTTAAGTATTTTTTTTAAGAAAAAAATGAATTTAGAGATTATTTTTATGTAATGGGTTGAACAAGTTACAAATTTGAATGTTGAGGTTTCAAACATTATTTTGTAAAAACAAAAATAATCTTTTTATTTGAAGAAAGTTGAAAGTCATTGGAGCTTGTGAATACCTATATCAAGTATATTTGTAGTGAATGAATAATTTAGTTTCAGAATTTTTATATTTACTTTCTAATTGCTTTGTATATGTAATTGTAAAATTTTGGCATTTATTTTTGCCTTTGGAGGTATAAAATATGTGATTGTAAATCTTTGGGTCCAAGTTGTAGTAATGTGCTTCAAGTTGCAAAAAGAGAGCTTTTTTTTTTTTTTTTAGAGATAATTACAATATGCTGCTAACCCCGCGGCTCGAACCCTTTCCCCCCAAAACTCCAAACACTTTGTACATGGGGAGGTGCCAATTCAGCTGCAAGGCCTTTGGCAACAAAAAGAGAGCTTGATTTGGTTTCTTATTCCGGTGTATAGGGACGAAGTGGCCAAGTTTAAGCTACAATCTTATAACATTGGAAGAAGGGAATGGAAGTTGTTTAATGCCAAATGATGAGAGTTACTTTCTAAGTTACATAGTTGTGCAAGGTTGTTTGTTTCCGATGGCTAATTTGTTCACTTTTCTATGATCTTTTGTGACCTTGAGGAGAAGTAAATGCTTATACGTGTAAATATTTTATTGTAATATTATTCTAGAGAAATCTAATTGAATTATTGTAAGCAATCTTTTTCTATAATAATGATATATTTTCTCTCTCAATTTTGCTCCCTTTGTCTCTATTAACTATTTGCCAGAATAAATTACAAGAATTTTGGTCCTGGCCAAGTGATCCCTTAGTCATTGTTTTGTTAAGGGATCTTGGTTTTCTTTATACTTTTTGAAGAAGTAATAAAAGTTGGGAGATTTCTTTGTATATGGTTTATGAGAAATATGACATGAAAGTTTGCAACAATTGTAAAATTAACAAGCAATCATGCAACTTCCTTGAATTACTTGCAAGTATTAACCCAAGAAATTATGAATGATTGAGGAATCCTTGACCTCGATATATTACTCTACACAAAGGGTTTTATACCAGCAATTACAACATTTAAATTTGAAAAACAAGGAACACAACCACTAAAATGAAGGAAAGGAAATAGCTAATAACTGACACATTAGGACTTGAAAACAAGAGACTCAATAAACACAACTAAGGTTAAATTGGCTTAACTAAAGTAGAAAACAACTCCACGTACATGATTGACACCACACTAAACTGACTTCCATAATTCTCAGATAAGCCTTGCACATTATCCCATGGTTTTTCCTCTGCCTCTTGATACATATCAGAAATGGTTCATAACACACACAACAAAAGAAGTATAGAACACCTGTATAAACACCAAAATGATAACAAGGGTCTATACAAAAGGAGCTCAAATCTTGTGTTTTATATGGTTTACAAAATTCTACCAAAAATAAAAAATAAATGGTTTACAAAAGTAAATAAACTGATCAAACATTATTTATTCCACATGGCTGAATATAAATCAACATCACTAGCAATTGATAAGCATTCTATGAGAATCTGCCCAATACTGAGCATCCACAGCAGAGCTCTTAAATGTGCCAAATGCTATAATATTTGGCACTTGGCACACCAAACACAAAAAACGGAGCTTTATCAGATGTGTTAAACTTTTGCAACATGCTACAGTACCGTTGCATTTTTGACATTGTACGGACTCAAATGACATTTGTACTTTATTATTTTTTTATTCATCTTTCTCTCTCATCCCACTCTAAGCCACTCCACCTCCACTTCTCCAGATCCTGCTCTCTCTCCTCCTTCTCCGTCTAATTGTCCTCTCTCTAGTGAAGGATGGGCTCTGATGTGGGTATATTTTGGCGTGGGCTCCGGCTTGGGTCAGGTGACGGTGTGGGTCGTGGCGAGGTGGGTCGTGGCGAGCTAGGTCGTGGCGAGCTGGGTGACGGCGAGGTGGGTCATGGACTCATGGTAGAGGTGAGTGGGTTTTGATGGGTGGGTTCAGATGGGGTTTAGGGTGGTTTCGTTCATCGGTTTTTTTTTTTTTTTTTTTTTTGCTCTCTCCTTTCTGTTCTATCTCATACATAAAATCGATTTAGTTCATCTCAGAGTTGCCGACGAAACCCAGGCCTGAGCATCAAGCCATGCCACGCCACGCCACACGAACCCGACCCACACTCTTAGATCGCGGTCCACCAACATAGCCAAACGAACCCGACCCACTACATCCATCGCAACCCATGGCCTGATCACCACGCCACGCCGCCAAGCATGCCGTGCCATCCACCATGTCATCGGAACCTCCCACCATCGGGTTTCTCTCAATCGGTCTACAATGGTGGGTTTTGCTTTTGGGTTTGTTTGATTTGGGATGTGGGTTTGTGTCGGTGGATGTGGATGTGGGTTTGTTTGATTTGGGATGTGGGTTTGTTTGATTTGGTTGTGTTTTTTTCCGTGCCGATCTCTCTAGTTGTGTTTGATGTGGGTTTTGCTTTTGGGTTTGTTTGATTTGCCGTGCCGATCTCTTTGGTTGTGTTTTTTTTTTTTTTTTTAAATTTTTAATTTTTTTAAGGAGGCATTGGTGATATGGGTTTGTGCTGGTGGTGGCTGGTCGGTGTTGTTGCGACAGTGGTTGTTGATGGCTGTTGTTGCGGCAGTGGTGGATGTGCCGTTGCTGTTGTTGATGGTGATGACAGGGATGAGATAATATATTATTTTAATATGTAGTAAATATTATTTTAATGTATAGAACTGAATGATAGAACATCTGATAAATAAGATATTGTAAAATGATGTGGTAAAATAATAAAGTAGACTTTTGGTGTGTCTAAATGACATTTTTTTTAAACATCTGCTACGGATGCTCTAAGATAGCTAAAGCTTATTGAACCCGATCTAAACTAATATTGAAATACATCTTTATCTCTAGCCAAATGGGACTTAAACTTCATCTCCATCTCCTTATCAAAATGGATGTGTTTAACTTGATCCCTATCAATTTGTCTCTCCAAAAATGTTGCATAACTTGGTCTTGCATGCTTGCCGTGATAAACATGTAACGAATCTGATAGAAAACATATACAAAAGCATCATTGTTTCTTTCTTCTTCAGCAAAGCCAACAAAATAGAAGCATCACATGCCTGCACTACCAAAAAAAAAAAGTTAACATTACAAAGAATAGACCAAAATCTAAAAATTCCAAGTAAGCTTGCAAACTTTAGTTGCATCTAAAAGATAAAATCTTTAAATTGCAGAGATGAAAACGAGCAATTCTTTCATGACAAATAATTAATGGCTAAAATCAAGGTTCAACATTTTAATTTATACCATGCAAACAACCAAAAACATTGCAAGTTGCATTTTTCAAACACCATTTATGCAAAATTATCAAACACATGTAAATAATATATATATATATATATATATATATATATTTAAAAAAAAAAAAAAAAAAAAGCTATGCTCTCACATAAACCTCACAGCTATGATAGTGTATATTTCCTTTTTCCTCCTACTATACCCCCTTGCCCAGAATCTCCACACAGCTAAACAATACTACCACAAATGACATTACAACACCCAAATAATGTTTGAAAACTCAACAATCCATATTCAAATAAAAGAAACGTGCAAAGCTAGTAATCATTATTGCATTTTATAAAACAGATGGAGTGCAAAAAGAATGAACACAAGTTATAAAATCAATAGGACATAAATTCCTAGATACCCAATACAAAAATCATTCAAGATACATTATTCCATCAAACACTAACCATAATCATCAAAGAGATCAACGTGGGTATCATAGGAATCAAAAGAAAAAAAAATCATTCATCAAGAACACGTATGGCAAAAAATTTCATGGGCAAAAAAATCTGTGAATTTCAAGATCAATTTAATCTTCCATTTATAATTTTACACAGATTTAGTGAAAGTATCAACATCAAATTCATGAAAATACATAATTACACAAGTTAGGTGAAAAAAAAAAAAAACCTAAAATTAGAGAAGAGAAAAGAGAAATAGAGATAATAAAAAATCTTGTATTACCACAGCTATTTGATGAAAAAGAATGTAAAAGTTAGGATATCTTGGGGAAAAAAATCAGTAAGACAAAGATTCACAAAGCCATGAAACGGTTGAAAGTTTGCTTTGTCAACTAGAGAAAGAGGAGAGTAAGGGTCCGTTTGGATAGAACTTATTTTGCTGAAACTGAAAACTGAAAACACTGTAGTAAAATAATTTTTAAATGTGTGAATAGTACCGTGGAACCCATTTTTAATGAAAAAGTTCTTGAAAAGTGAAGTTTGTGGGTCCCGTGAACAGTGCACGGACCCATAAACTGATGAAAAGTGGCTGAAAAGTCAGAAATATATGGCTACTATTCATGAACGATAGCATGACCAGTAGTCGTTTGTCCCCTTAAAACGCATGCTGCAGCCAAAAAAAAAAAAAAAAAAAAAACACCAGACACAATAAACGCAACGTGTATCCAAACTGATACTAAGTGTAGAGAAGAAAGTGGGCATGCGGATGTGGTTTGGGTAAGATGCAGAAATTGAGGGTGGCGGTGGCAGTGGACTAGAGAAGAGTGAGATTTTTTTTTAAGAAGAATTTTTATGGGAGAGTTTTTTTTTTTTTTTTTTTTTTTGATAATACGAGATTTTTTTTTTTTTTTTTTGATAAAAGGAAACACATGTTTTCAGTTTTTAAACAACATTATAAGTATTTTCACACACTTTTTCACCCACACATATTTCCAAAAAATACAAACAACGTTACTAGAACAACATTTCCAAATGGGCCCTAAGATGCGAATTGTAGAAAATTTTTGCGGGTTAGGGATTTTTTTACCTTTCACAAAAATTGATGAGCTGGCACTTCGCTAGAGCTATTGGATGGCTTTAACGGTTGAGATGGATTGGGATCCCATTCTGTGCTATACCTAGGGTATTACACGGTGTGCAATATCATAAATCTCAACCCTTCATTTAATCTAATGACTCAAAACTTTGACACCTCACCAAATATGAAAAGACTATTTCACCCTTAAATTTTTTCAAAGCCTGCTTACTGTTTCTTCTTACCTAATGGATTTGAGTTCATAATTTCATAAAATCAAAATTTTCCCTCTCTTGCGCAGCTACCCTCCTCCTTGCTTTCTGCCTCTCCTTCAACCTGTTGTCACGGCAGCCCCAACTCATACTCAACAGCAAAAGCAAAGAAAAACTTAAACTTATCATTTGAAACCAAACCCCCAAACACTCACACTCTCCCTCTTTCTCCGTCTCCAAGTGTGAAGTTGTCTCATTTCTCAAGGAGTGAAGGTCTCTCTGAAGCGACGTCGCTGCCGGCCAGATTTGTGGTTCCAACAGTACTTGGCCATTGTATTGTCAGAAAATCCCCAAAATGGCACAGTCACCGCGGGTCCATCTTTGATTCCTGGGTTGCTTCCAACATCAAACGACTCAAGGAGGTGAGTTCTCTTTTTTGTATACATTGAATTAAAATAAAAATTATTTTTTGGGTAAAAGGAGAGTTGGGTCAGGGGACAAGATAGTTGGGATTTGATTTTAGTTCTACTAGTGATATATATTTCACCATTGAATCATTATTTAGTTTTGATTTGAGGAATATTTTTGGGTAGTTTTTTTGCTGCAACTTTAGTTTTACACATTTTCAAATGGATATGTGAAATATGGTCTAGCAAAATTAAAGAAATGAATGGTCAGTGATACAGGGGATATAGCTAAAATCCCTATTTTACTTAATTAGATGTTACATTAGTTGAATTCTATGCTTTTAGGTCCTGATTGTGTTTAAATTGTAGTGTTTTAGTCTTAGCCTTTCAAGTTTGTAGTCAGAATTTAGTGAAAAAATTTATTGTCATAGGGACAGAAAATTTTGATAATTTTTTTTTGAGAAATAAAATTTTGATAATTGAAAGTTTGTCTTTATATAGGTATGATACACTTCAACAGTTTCTTAAAAAAATTTAGCTTGAAACTGTCCTTTATCTATTGGGTCATCATCTCTCATGATTATATATTGGTTTGCTGTAATTCTTATATATGATAAGCTCAATATTGGTAAACAAATTTTCTGCTTTTATTTTCAATGAAAAACATTCCTTCTTCTATATTTATAATAGAAGATATATTGTAAATTTGTTTGTTAATTATAGGAGTATTCTTTAATTCATTGCATAGTGTGGCGAGAGAATTTTCTCAAAACATGGATGCCAATGCAAATTTGAATCCTAGAGTTGGTATGGAATTCGATACATCAGAAGATGCATAGGAATTTTGGCTAAAATATGGAAGGCAAATGGGTTTTGATGTTAGAAAACATTACATAAATAAAAGTAAGAAGGATGGAAAGATAAAATCAAGGGAATTTGTATGTGCAAAGCAGGGCAATCGAGGTACAGTGGACATGGCTATTATTGCACAAGGGATAGTATTTTTGGACACCTTTGCCTTGGACAGTTTCTTAGACAGCATATCTGGCTATTTAAACAACTGATTGCACATGTAGCAAATTTTTTGTAACTAAAGAAGCTACTCAAACGTTGTGGTGATCTTACTGTTTGAAGGTTATAAAGGGAGCCATAGTTCAAACATATGCTACCTCCTTTCTAGTTTAAATTAGGTAAGAAGGCGAAAGACTTTGCTGAGTATGTATTGTATTGTCCAATTTTGTCGCATGAGTGTTCTCATTCATTTATTAAAAAACCTTTATATACTGTACTAACCAAGAGAATGGAATAAAATGTAATTATTCTTTTCTAAATATTTTAATATCTATAATGATGCTTGTGGTTTATCTTTTGAAATGTTTGCAAGCCAACTATGGTAGTTTTCAATTCATAAAAAATGATGGTAAGAGACTTTATTATCTTTTTAATTTGTATTTTTTTCCCTCATCAAAATTGGTAGACAACGAACCAGTTTTAGTGACAAATGCAATCTTGTAATCTTAAAATTGAACACATAAAAAAAAAAAAAAAAACAAGAATTTAATCTAAAAATGTACAAATTCTATTGAGATATATGCTTTGATTACAAAACCACAACAACAAGGATTCTATTGAAATATAGACTTCAATACAAGTGTATGATTCAAGATTCTAGCACCAAAATACATAATTCTAACAAAAATTGTAGTTAAAAGGTGTATGTTTCAAGATTCTAGCAAAAAAAGGTAGGAAAAAAGTGTGTGTTTCATGATAAAATGCTGTGATGATCTCAAGCGGTGCAACTATGGCAGCCAAGAGCGTTGACTGCTCAATTGGATCCCAAAAAAACCTTATTCCAAAAAACTCATGAAGGCACTCTTTAGCCTCTCTAATATTTCATTGTAAAGTGGAGTAAAACAAAATCAGTACTACTTATCTGGTATTGGCTTGACACATCTGCAAAAAAATTGTGAAAGAAAACAAGATTAAACAAAACAAAGTTATTAAGCAAGAATAAAGAATTTCTATGATACCTGTCAACAAAGACACCAAGGGGGGAAAATGTTTTTAAACAAAACGGCAGACTTATATAGACGACAATTTAAAATTTTAGAAGCAAGATATCTTTAACAAAAATAAATTCAAACAAACAAAGAACTAGAGTAACAAGGACCGGAAACAAAAAACAAAGAAGAAAAATTACTCAACACTTGGTATAGACACTATAACCAACTAGAGAAATCCTTCGCAAAGATTCATCAAGTTCCTTAAAATAAAGTTGCAAGTTAGTGTGAGTTCTCACAATGCATTATTTTCAATTGAATATCACTAGCAAATTTATTCATGTTTTGCTCCAGTTCAAGATGCCAATGTTTCCCCAAGAAAAACTTATAAAACTCAAAATTTAATGTGAATGTACAAAAGCTTCAAAAGCTAAATTGCCTGTGTCAAAATTTGTAAATCATTTGCTCAGTATGCCAAGTTCTTTGAGTAAGCCAATCAACTATAACAAAGATAACAAGAAGAGAACCCAAGTTAGCAAACTATTAGCTTATGTTGGACGCCAACAAAACAGCAAAACTTTAGCTATGTACCCATAACAAGAAATATGGGAGAGCTACAGAATTTATAGCTAGGTACAAAAATAATATCATTGTTTAGTCTATTTTTCTTTTATCCCACGAAGTACAGAACAATTTTAGCAACAAAAGATCTTACAAGAAAAAGAATCAATGTAACCAATGTTGACAAAGTGGCATTAAAATTAGTACCATATATTTTTAACCAGATTTCAAAAAATATATAATTGCTGTCAAACATGGATATATAATATTTATACACAACTAAATTTCAGAGAAGAATAATGGTTGTTGATAGCCATTGACAACCAAGGTAACTAGAATAAAAGGTCTATGTGCTCCATGATCCATCACACCCTTTCAACCCCAACTCTCTTCACCTCAAATCTTTCAAACCCAATAAGCCCCAAAATCAACACCCAAAGCATATTCAGCCATACCCAAAACACAGTAATGAGCTGTTATGGTTTTCAGTTTAGTTGTGGAAGTAATGCAAATTATTAATAAAAACATGTTGATGATACTGAAAAATCGTCAGTGAGCTACACGACACTCACGTGCTCGAAACAATGCCTGCACAACACAAAAAGAGAAGACCTCGCAGAGAGCACCGGTGTGGTGCCGGCCAAATACCCTCCGAAGGTCAAGTCAGAACTATTCTCACTGCTCTAGAATGTTAGAGAGGGTAAATTATGCATACCTTAGTTAGTGAGGATATTGAGGCTTTTATAGTAGTAGAGGATTGGCCTCTTTTTCTTACTGTAGAAGTCTTTTCCTTATAGGAGTCTTTATAAGCGTATTTTGCGGAATCCTTTCCTTGTAGGAGTTTAACACTGAACGTGATGTGCAAGGTATTTTCTTATATACCCATGCGTGGAAGCCAAGTCAAGGTTATGTCGGGACCGTCAGCTTTGTGCATCCCCTTCAGCTTACTGCCTTCAGCTTACTCTCTTCAGTTTATGGCCTTCAGCTTACTGCCTTCAGCTTACTATCTTCAGCTTACTCTCTTCAGCCTACTCTCTTCAGCTTACTGCCTTCAGCTTACTGCCTTCAGCTTACTCTCTTCAGTTTACCCTCTTCAGCTTACAGCCTTCAGCTTACTATTTTCAGCTTACTCTCTTCAGCTTCATCTTACTGCCTTCAGCTTACTGCCTTCAGCTTACTCTCTTCAGCTTATGGTCTTCAGCTTACTGCCTTCAGCCTACTATCTTCAGCTTACTCTCTTCAGCCTACTCTCTTCAGCTTACTGCCTTCAGCTTACTGCCTTCAGCTTACTCTCTTCAGCTTATGGTCTTCAGCTTACTGCCTTCAGCTTACTCTCTTCAGCCTACTCTCTTCAGCTTACTGCCTTCAGCTTACTGCCTTCAGCTTACTCTCTTCAGTTTACCCTCTTCAGCTTACAGCCTTCAGCTTACTGCCTTCAGCTTACTATCTTCAGCTTACTCTCTTCAGCTTCATCTTACTGCCTTCAGCTTACTGCCTTCAGCTTACTCTCTTCAGCTTATGGTCTTCAGCTTACTGCCTTCAGCTTACTATCTTCAACTTACTCTCTTCAGCCTACTCTCTTCAGCTTACTGCCTTCAGCTTACTCTCTTCAGCTTATGGTCTTCAGCTTACTGCCTTCAGCTTACTGCCTTCAGCTTACTGCCTTCAGCTTACTATCTTCAGCTTACTCTCTTCAGCCTCGTTAGGGTCGTCAGCTTCGTCTGGGTCGTCAGCTTCGCCTACCCCCTCGTCGGGGTTGTCAGCTTCGCCTACTCCCTCGTCGAGGTCGTCAGCCTCGTCAGGGTCGTCAGCTTCGCCTACCCCCTCGTCGGGGTCGTCAGCTTCGCCAACTCCCTCGTCGAGGTCGTCAGCCTCGTTAGGGTCGTCAGCTTCGCCTACTCCCTTATCGGGGTCGTTAGCTCGTTAGGGTTGTCAGCTTCGCCTACTCCCTCGTCGAGGTCGTCAGCCTCGTCAGGGTCGTCAACTTCGCCTACCCCCTCGTCGGGGTCGTCAGCTTCGCCTACTCCCTCGTCGAGGTCGTCAGCCTCGTCAGGGTCGTCAGCTTCGCCTACCCCCTCGTCGGGGTCGTCAGCTTCGCCAACTCCCTCGTCGAGGTCGTCAGCCTCGTTAGGGTCGTCAGCTTCGCCTACTCCCTTCAGCTTAGTAGTGTCAGCTTTCCATTTATGACAAGTGAGGCCGACGGGTCTATTTTGAACGTCGCTTCATGATACTATATTCATGAATATTCACATTCACAATTTTACCCTTATCAGCTGCCCCCCACTCCATGATCTCGTCAGCTTAAACTGACAGGTTCATGGAGTTTAAGTTCTTTTCATTTGGATAATTCCAACTCGTCTCTTTAGTAGACTTGTTCATCTCGTTGTCTTTTATGTTAAAACCATCGTCTTAGTCATATCCTTTAGTGGACGAACTCGTCAACTTTATGGGCTCGTCCGCTTTGGGGACTTGGCGCAATCGTCCATTTCGTGGGTATTACTAAGTGACTCGTCCAATCTGTAGGCTTAATGATAAACTCGTCCACTTGTGGACTTAATAATTTTTCATTCTCTTAGGATTGGGTCGTCCACTTTGGACTTAGCAATGTCGTCTGCTTTGTGGATTTAGTAGGGTCGTCCAGCTTGTGGACTTAATAAGGTCGTCCAGCTTGTGGACTTAATAAGACATGTTTGTCCACTTTGTGTCCATTTTATGGACTTCATAATTTTTTCATCCTCCTAGGATGAAATCGTCCATCTTGTGGACTTAATAAGCTTGTCCATTTTATGGACTTGATAATATTTCATCCTCTTGAGATGAGGTTGTCCACTTAATGGACTGCATATTAGGGTCGTCTATTTTGTAGACTTGGATTCCTCCACTTTGTGGACTTGTTGAGGTGACTAAGTGTTGGTACCTCGTCACCTTGTGAGTTGTCCACTTGGGGTCGTGGACTAATTGAGGTGACTAAATTTTGGAGCCTCGTTACCTTTTTGGTCGTCTACTTGTAGGCGACTTAGTATGGTGATCATCCACCCATAGTCAACTTCGGTCACGTGTCTACCCGTAGGTGACTTAGCGTAGTGACCGTCCACCCGTAGGTGACTTTGGCCATACGTCTACCCGTAGGTAACTTAGCGTAGTGACCGTCCATTCGTAGGCGTTGGCCATGCGTCTACCCGTAGGTAACTTAGCGTAGTGACCGTCCACCCGTAGACGACTTTGGCCATGTGTCTACCCGTAGG
Source organism: Quercus lobata (assembly GCF_001633185.2). Taxonomy (NCBI): domain Eukaryota; kingdom Viridiplantae; phylum Streptophyta; class Magnoliopsida; order Fagales; family Fagaceae; genus Quercus; species Quercus lobata. Next base: position 61,048,423 of record NC_044913.1, read on the forward strand.
TAACTTAGCGTAGTGACCGTCCACCCGTAGGCGACTTTGGCCATGCGTGAATAAACTCCTCTTATTAAAATAAACCATGCATTCATAGAAAAAGTAGTTCTTAAAAAGAAAACGAAGACCTGCCCTTTGGGCTTTAAAAAGAGTTATTGTAGCAAAAACTAAAGTAAATAGAAAAACTGAGGAGTATAGCTAAAATTCACTAAGGTAAACTAGAAATAAAGGGGTGCTACTCTTCATGCCATCCTTTTTACTGGTAGTACTTCCGTAGGTGCTTGGTGTTCCACGGGTGGTGTAGCTTCTGTCCGTTCAGCGTCTCCAGTTCTTGCCATCTTCTGCCCTCTGTCCTGTCGCGTATCCTCTTGCCTTTCTCTCTTCTCTCGAGCCAGAAGCGCGTCCTCAGCATTCATGTACTTGGTTGCCCTGTAAAGCACGTCCGACATAGTCTTCGGGTCATTCTTATATAGTGAAAATAGGAACTTACCCTTCCGCAGTCCATTTGTGAAAGCGGCTACAAGTATCTTGTCGTTAGCTTCATCAATTGAAAGCGCCTCTTTGTTAAAGCGTGTTATGTAAGACCTTAGCGTCTCATCTTCCCGCTGCTTGATGCTTATCAAGCATGCTGTAGACTTCTTATACCTGTGTCCTCCAATGAAGTGCGAAGCAAACTGGGCGCTTAGCTCCTTGAAAGTACTGATGGAGTTAGGCGTCAGCCTGCTAAACCATATCCTTGCGGGACCCTTCAGCGTGGTGGGGAAAGCTCTGCATATGATCTCGTCGGGTACCCCCTGAAGGTGCATCAAGGTCTTGAAGGACTCCAAATGATCTAGAGGGTCTTTGTTTCCGTCGTAGTTTTCCACTTGCGGCATACGAAACTTTGGTGGAAGGGGGAAGGAGTTGACGGACGCGGTGAACGGCGAGTCGGTTTGGTGGACCAAATCATCAAGGTCGCTGGACACCCGTCCTTTGAGGGCGTTCATCATGACATTCATCTGTTCCTTCATCGCCTGCATCTCCGCGACAATGTGGAGTTGAGCCATATCAGTGACGGATGGACAGCTTATATCTTGTCGCTTGGGTCTGCTTGGGGCATTACTACCTTCCGGCCCCTCTTGGTCTCTTCGCTCGGCACTGGTACCTTCTTGATTTTCCCCTTGGGTACCCATAGCGGCGTTCTTTTGCCGTAGCAGTTCTTCAAGGTCCTGATTCTGTTTGGTGAGACGTTCCAATGTTGTCATAAGGGTTTGGACCTGCCTCTCCAGGGTAGTGGGTCGCAGCTCGTCTCCCTGAACGTTGTTGGTAGTTGCCATCGAGTGAGTAAGTATCATGCAACTCTTTGTCTGGGAAGCGATAGGCTAAAGTATGCTTCGTTCCCACAGACGGCGCCAACTGATGATACTGAAAAATCGTCAGTGAGCTACACGACACTCACGTGCTCGAAACAATGCCTGCACAACACAAAAAGAGAAGACCTCGCAGAGAGCACCGGTGTGGTGCCGGCCAAATACCCTCCGAAGGTCAAGTCAGAACTATTCTCACTGCTCTAGAATGTTAGAGAGGGTAAATTATGCATACCTTAGTTAGTGAGGATATTGAGGCTTTTATAGTAGTAGAGGATTGGCCTCTTTTTCTTACTGTAGAAGTCTTTTCCTTATAGGAGTCTTTATAAGCGTATTTTGCGGAATCCTTTCCTTGTAGGAGTTTAACACTGAACGTGATGTGCAAGGTATTTTCTTATATACCCATGCGTGGAAGCCAAGTCAAGGTTATGTCGGGACCGTCAGCTTTGTGCATCCCCTTCAGCTTACTGCCTTCAGCTTACTCTCTTCAGTTTATGGCCTTCAGCTTACTGCCTTCAGCTTACTATCTTCAGCTTACTCTCTTCAGCCTACTCTCTTCAGCTTACTGCCTTCAGCTTACTGCCTTCAGCTTACTCTCTTCAGTTTACCCTCTTCAGCTTACAGCCTTCAGCTTACTATTTTCAGCTTACTCTCTTCAGCTTCATCTTACTGCCTTCAGCTTACTGCCTTCAGCTTACTCTCTTCAGCTTATGGTCTTCAGCTTACTGCCTTCAGCCTACTATCTTCAGCTTACTCTCTTCAGCCTACTCTCTTCAGCTTACTGCCTTCAGCTTACTGCCTTCAGCTTACTCTCTTCAGCTTATGGTCTTCAGCTTACTGCCTTCAGCTTACTCTCTTCAGCCTACTCTCTTCAGCTTACTGCCTTCAGCTTACTGCCTTCAGCTTACTCTCTTCAGTTTACCCTCTTCAGCTTACAGCCTTCAGCTTACTGCCTTCAGCTTACTATCTTCAGCTTACTCTCTTCAGCTTCATCTTACTGCCTTCAGCTTACTGCCTTCAGCTTACTCTCTTCAGCTTATGGTCTTCAGCTTACTGCCTTCAGCTTACTATCTTCAACTTACTCTCTTCAGCCTACTCTCTTCAGCTTACTGCCTTCAGCTTACTCTCTTCAGCTTATGGTCTTCAGCTTACTGCCTTCAGCTTACTGCCTTCAGCTTACTGCCTTCAGCTTACTATCTTCAGCTTACTCTCTTCAGCCTCGTTAGGGTCGTCAGCTTCGTCTGGGTCGTCAGCTTCGCCTACCCCCTCGTCGGGGTTGTCAGCTTCGCCTACTCCCTCGTCGAGGTCGTCAGCCTCGTCAGGGTCGTCAGCTTCGCCTACCCCCTCGTCGGGGTCGTCAGCTTCGCCAACTCCCTCGTCGAGGTCGTCAGCCTCGTTAGGGTCGTCAGCTTCGCCTACTCCCTTATCGGGGTCGTTAGCCTCGTTAGGGTCGTCAGCTTCGTCTACTCCCTTGTTAGGGTCGTCAGCTTCGTCAGGGTCGTCAGCTTCGCCTACCCCCTCGTCGGGGTCGTCAGTTTCGCCTACTCCCTCGTCGAGGTCGTCAGCCTCGTCAGGGTCGTCAGCTTCGCCTACCCCCTCGTCGGGGTCGTCAGCTTCGCCAACTCCCTCGTCGAGGTCGTCAGCCTCTTTAGGGTCGTCAGCTTCGCCTACTCCCTTCAGCTTAGTAGTGTCAGCTTTCCATTTATGACAAGTGAGGCCGACGGGTCTATTTTGAACGTCGCTTCATGATACTATATTCATGAATATTCACATTCACAATTTTACCCTTATCACATGTAATCGAAGTGAGTATAATCCAAAAAGACTAAGATTAAAGAACCAATCTCATTAAAGAAATTATAAATAACAAAATTCATGGCTAATGATTTGCATCTGTAGCAATTTCTAGGGATGCCAGGACAATTGAAAATTTGAAAAAGTAAATTTTTTATAATTAAGAATTTGATCATCTATGCTACCCATTTAGTTTCTTCTATATCTAAGGAGTGACACTCGATATGAATCATTCAACACAATAAGAGCATGACTTTTTAACAATGCATCTGCAAGAAGTCTTTAAAGTCAATATTATGTAGTTACCTCCTAATCGAAATATATGCTGTCAAAATTTTTCTGTGAAAGGTTTTTAGTGTAGTGAACATTCATGTTTTGGTCATGAAGAGGAAGAATAGTGAAGATGACGGATTAGAGTTATGGATGACGGGTCCATTTATATGGGCCTGACAGATTAAGGTAAGTGGATGGATCCGGTACGATTGGGCCGGGGTGGACGGACCAATGGGCCACGTGGCACTAATTTGGTCATTATGTGGTCTCCAAGGAATCTTAAATGGAAACGACTTGCGTCTCACGATTAACCCTAGCTTGCAGAATCCCATCATGAGTAGAATTCTAACACAAAGAGGATTCTAGAAGATACGCCCATTAATGAGGATTTTCCCTATATGGAAAAGACTTGTTGCGCAATCATAGGAGTCTAATTCTATACTACTATAAAAACCCAAAGACCCTCACAAAACAAGTACGCATAATTTACCCCTCTCTACCACTCTAGAATTATGAGAATAGTTCTAACTTGACCTTCGGAGGGTATTTGGTAGGCACTACACCGATGCTCTCTGCTAGGTTTTCTCTTTTTGTTGTGTAGGTCTTACTTTGAGTGTGCGAGGACTGTGTGGCTCACTGGTAATTTTTCGACATCATCAGTTGGTGCCGTCTGTGGGAAAGACAATGACTTGTAAGCCATACAAATGCTTTTCTGATGAAGAGTTGCATGGTATTTACTCGCTTGATGGCAACCACCAACAACATTCAGGGAGACGAGCCACAACCTACTGCCCTGGAGAGATAGGTCCAAACCTTCACAGCAGCAGTGGAACGCCTCACCAGACAAAACCAAACCCTAGAGGAACAATTGCGATAGAAGAACACGACGATGGGAACCCAAGAGGAAGATCAAGAAGGTACCAGTGCTGACCGGAGGAACCAGGAGGGGTCGGAGGGTAGTAACACCCCGAGTAGACCGAATAGACAAGACATGAGTCGTCCATCCATTACTGATACTGCCCCACCCCACATTGTCGAGGAGAAGCAGATGATGAAAGAACGGATGGAATGCATGATGAACACGCTGAAAGGAAGAGTTTCCAATGATCTCGACGATCTGGTCCACAGAACAGATTCACCATTCACCATGACCGTTAACTCTTTTCCCCTTCCTCCAAAGTTTCGAATGCTGCAAGTGGAAAACTACGATGGAAACAAGGACCCGCTGGATCACTTAGAGTCTTTCAAGACCCTGATGCACCTTCAGGGGATACCGAACGAGATTATGTGTAGGGCCTTCCCCACCACGTTGAGGGACCCCGCAAGGATATGGTTCAGCAAGCTGACGCCCAACTCCATTAGTTCCTTCAAAGAGTCGAGCGCCCAATTCGCATTGCACTTCATCGGGGGACATAGGTATAAGAAGTCTACTACATGCCTGATGAATATTAAGTAGCGGGAGGATGAGACGTTGAGGTCCTACATAACCCGTTTTAATAAAGAAGCACTTTCGATTGACGAAGCCAATGACAAGATCCTCGTAGCAGCTTTCATGAACAGATTACGAAAGGGTAAATTTTTATTCTCCTTATACAAGAATGACCCGAAAACCATGTCAGATGTGCTTTACAAGGCCATCAAGTACATGAATGCTGAAGATGTACTGCTGGCATGCGAAGAAAAACCTAAGAAGAGAGAGAGGCAGGAGGAAGCCCGGTAGGATAGGGGTAGGAAGATGGCTAGAACAGGAGATAAGAGAGAGGATCTACGATCCAGGCCCCTGACGGGGAGGTTTACAAACTTCACTCTCCTGAATACCCCGATTGATCAAGTTTTGATGCAGATAAAAGATGAAGGAGCATTAACTTTCCCCGAAAAATTGAAGGGTGATCCCAGCAAGAGCCCCAGGGATAAGTATTGTCGTTTCCACCAAGACCACGACCACGATACGTTTGATTGCTATGACTTGAAGCAACAGATAGAAGCCCTCATTCGTCAAGGAAAGCTGTAGAAATTCGTAGGCAAGGAAGGAACGGAGCAAAACCCGGGTGCACCAGTCCGAAGAGAGAACGAGTGACCCAGGCCACCCATGGGAGATATAAGGATGATCATAGGGGGCAGCATTTCTAGTTCCTTTAAGAAGGCATGAAAGGCATACTTACAGATGGTTCAGAATATTCAACTAACAGGGTATGCCCCAAAGTTGGCACTAGTTAACAATCCCGTCATTGGGTTCACAGAGGAAGATGCCCGACGTCTCTACCACCCACACGATGATGAACTCGTAGTCAATATATGGGTAGGTGACTACAATACCTACAGGGTGCTGGTAGACAATGGAAGCTTCGCTGATATTTTGTACTATCCGGCCTTCCAACAAATGAGAATAGAGAAGGAACGATTGATCCCAACCAATGCCCCGCTCATAGGATTTGGAGGAACACAGGTGTACCCACTAGGTGCGGTCACCCTATTGGTGACAGTCGGAGATTACCTTTAGCAGATCACGAGGGACGTAACCTTACTGGTCGTCGATTGCTCATCTGCATACAATGCCATACTGGGACACCCTACTTTGAATTCATGGAAGGCTATAACATTAACCTACCACCTGATGATCAAGTTCCCCACTGAGTATGGGGTAGGAGAAGTGAGATGTGATCAGGTAGCAGCGCGTGAATGCTACGTTACAATGCTAGAAATGGATGACCACTAACAAACCATGTAGATAGAAGAATGACAAATGGCAGAGCTTGTGGAAGAACTGGAGGAAGTAACACTCGACAATTTCAAACCTGACCAGATGACTAGGGTGGGTACGTTGGTGAGTCAGTCAGTTTGTCACGAGCTCACGACGTTTCTAAAAGAGAATCAGGATGTGTTCGCCTGGAGTCACGAGGACATGCCAGGGATTGACTCTTCAATCATAGTTCACAGATTGAACGTGTCACCCTCATCCTCTCCCGTTAGACAGAAGAAGCGAGTGTTCGCTCAAGAGCGAACAAAGCGATAGCAGAAGAGGTTCGAAAGTTGTTAGAAGCAGATTTCATTCGAGAAGTATATTACCCAGACTGGTTGGTTAACATGGTTATGGTAAAAAAGGTCAATGGAAAGTGGAGGATATGCGTAGACTTCACGGACCTCAATAGAGTTTGCTCCAAGGACAGTTACCCTCTTCCACGAATAGATACCTTGGTAGACTTGACTGCGAGACACCAGCTACTGAGCTTCATGGACGCATTTTCTGGATACAACCAGATCAGAATGGATGAGGCTGATCAAGAAAAGACTTCCTTGTTACAAGCCAAGGACTCTTCTGCTACAAAGTGATGCAATTTGGGCTCAAGAACGCCAGGGCGATGTAGCAAAGATTGATGAACAAGATGTTTACACGACAAATCGGGAGGAATATTGAAGTTTATGTAGACGATATGCTAGTGAAAAGCTTACGAGAAGATGAACACTTGAATGACCTCCAAAAGGCCATCGACACTCTTCGGGCGTACAACATGAAGTTGAATCCAAGCAAATGTGTATTCGTGGTTACAGTGGGGAAATTCTTGGGATTCATGGTATCCCAAAGGGGAATCGAAGTCAACCTAGAGAGTACAAGCTATAATGGATTTAGCCCCATCGAAGACAGTTAAGAAGGTGTAGAGCCTGAACGGCAAGATAGCAGCATTGAACAGGTTCGTCTTAAGGGCGACAAATAAATGCCTACCTTTCTCCCACGTGTTGAAGAGATCGTTTGAATGGACAGATGAATGCTAGCAAGCGTTCGAGAATCTTAAGTTGTATCTCTGGGCTCCTCCCTTACTCAGTCCATCCAAACCGGGGGAAGAACTCTACCTGTACTTAGCCGTCTCACAAGCCGCGGTTAGCACCGCTTTGATAAAAAAAGAAGATGGGCTACAGAAACCGGTTTACTTTACAAGCCGAGGCTTTCGAGGCAGAAGAAAGATATCCTCCGATGGAGAAGCTAGCGTTCGCGGCACGGAAACTCAAGCCATATTTCCAAGCCCATACTATTGTTGTCTTGACAGATAAGCCTTTGAGAATAGCCATGAGTAGTCCCAAAGCTGCAGGACGGATGGCATTATGGGTAGTTGAGCTGAGCAAATTCAATATACGATACCGTCCGTGTACTGCTATAAAGGGGCAGGTGGTAGCTGACTTCATCGCCGAATTCACACTCATGGAAGGCAAGAGGGTAGAAATAGTTCCATAATGGAGTGTCCATATAGACGGATCATCAAATAGGCAAGCCGGAGGCGCCAGTCTGTACTCCGCACCCTAGAAGGAGATAAGATCGAGTGCATGATCCGCCTGGACTTTCCTACGACTAACAATGAAGCAGAATACGAGGCTTTAGTAGCAGGATTGGACCTTGCAAGAGCGACAGAAGCTGAGAACATGGTCGTATACTGCGACTCCCAGGTCGTCACTAGTCAGATTAATGGTGATTATGAATGAAAGAACGGAAGAATGAAGAAGTACCTTGAGGAAGTGAAGAGTCGAATCGACAGTCTCCAAATCAAATTCGTCCAAATCCTGAGGGAAAAGAATGAATATGCTGACCGCCTAGCAAAGGCCGCCTCAGTAGAATACATAATCGTCCCTGATTAGGTACTATCCTTCGTTCAAAATTCTCCACTCATAGATGAAGTAACTAGTGTGCAGGAGATTGGTAGCGAAAACAACTGGACCACGCCATTAGTTTCCTACCTAAGGGACGTCATGCTACTGAACGGGAAGGACGCCGCTAGAAAATTGAAGGTCTGAGCATCGCGTTTTGTTCTGATAAAAGAAGTCCTATACAAAAGAGGTTTCTCCCATCCGTACCTAAGGTGTTTGGGACCTGAGGAGGCAGACTACGTTATGAGAGAAGTCCACGAGGGGATCTACGGGAATCACTCTGGTGCACGATCGCTGGTGAACAAGTTGATTCGCGCGGGATACTACTGGCCTACTATTCAGCAGGATGCGCAGACTTATGTCAAAGCCTGCGGCAAGTGCCAGAGATTCGGTAACATCATCAAACAGCCTCCGGAAGAACTCATGCCTATGTTAGCCCCGTGGCCGTTCGCTCAATGGGGATTAGACATCATGAGTCCCTTCCCAATTGCGGTCAGGCAGCTAAAGTTCCTAGTAGTTGGCATTAACTACTTCACTAAATGGGTGGAAGTAGAAGCCCTAGCCACAATCACAGAGAAGAACATCTGAATTTTTGTCTGAAGGAACATCATTTGTAGGTATGGGATACCCAGGGTGCTTGTCTTTGACAACGGAAAGCAGTTCGACAACAACACATTCCGGGATTTCTGCTTGGAGCTGGGGATTAAGAACCACTACTCGTCACTTGCTCATCTGCAAGCCAATGGACAGGTTGAAGTTACAAACCGATCCTTGCTCAAAATCATCAAGACTTGGCTTGAGGGGGCAAAGGGCATATGGCTGGAGGAACTACCTAGTGTTTTGTGGGCATACCAGACAACAGTAAGGACACTTATAGGGGAGACGCCATTTCGACTAGCATACGGGAGCGATGCAGTCATCCCGGCAGAAGTAGGGCTCACAAGCTACCGGGTGGACAACTACGACGAAAGTAAGAATGATGAAGCCCTTCGCTTACAACTAGACCTGGTGGATAAAGTGCGGGTAACAGCAGAGCAAAGGTTGGCACGATACTAGAACCTTATGGCAAAGAACTACAATTTCAAAGTCAGGCACAGAGACTTCCAGGTTGGAGACCTAGTCTTGAGGAAGGTAATGGGGGCGGCCAAGGATCCTGCCCAAGGAAAGCTCGGCCCCAACTGGGAGGGACTCTACAGAGTTACATCATGGCAAAGGAAAAGAACCTACCATTTGGAGACATTAGATGGACGACAACTGCAACATCCATGGAACGCTGAGCATTTACGAAAGTACTACCAGTAAAGATTACGACATGGAAAGCAACACCCGATGGACCTTCATTTTATTCAAGTTTTGCAACATTCTTTGGTTTCCTAGTTTTAGCTACATAGACAGTTTATTTTCGCTTTTAAGCATTGTTTTTAAGATTATTTTTTCTTTTGAGAACTACCTTTGGTTTAATAATAAGAGAAATATTCAGATATGACTAATGTGTCTTCTACAAAAATTTTATTAAGTCCATTAAATGGATGGTTCGTCTAATAAGGATGGAAATTTAACTGAGTCCATAGAGTGGACGGATCGTCCAAGAAGGATGGAAACTTACGAAGTCCACAGACTGGATGGTCCATCCAAGAAGGACAAAAACATTATCAAAGTCCACAATGTGGACGGTTTATCTAATAAGGATGGAAGCTTACAATCCACAGAGTGGACGGTCCATACAAGAAGGATGAATACATTATCAAAATCCACAAAGTGGACGGTCCATCCAAGAAGGACAGACACATTATCAAAGTCCACAATGTGGACGGTTTATCCAATAAGGATGGAAACTCACTAAGTCCATAGAATGGACAGACCATCCAAGGAGGGCGGGAACCTTACCAAGGTCCACAAAGTGGACGGCCCATCCAAAGAGGATGGAAACTTATGAAATCCAGAAAGTGGACGTTCCATCCAAAAAAGGATGGAAACCCTGTTAAGTCCGTGAAATGATTGGGCCACCTTATAAGGATAAAAACTCCATAAAGCCTATAAAGTGGACGGCTTCATTAAGACGGATGTGTCATTTTATGAAATGAGAATGGACGGGTCTGTCTAAAAGTAAACCGAGTCATTAACATTATGAACAGCCTTAAAAGCCTAAAGCAGATGGGTTCAAAGCCGTCATCCACAAAATGAGTTCAAAGGCCTAAATAAACATAGATGGATCAAACAGGATGGACTCATTGCAAAAAGTTACGAAACAAGCTTGCAAGCAAAATAATAAGCAAGTAAAAATAAATAAAAGCCCTTAAAGGGAAATGTATACATATGACGGATAGAATAGTTAACATTGTTCTACAAGGATGTTTACAAAAAATAAAAAGCTACTGCTGAACGAGGGAATTCTGCTCATTCTCCTCTTGCACAATAGGGTGACGGGCAGTGTCCTCAACTTGAGCTTTCTCTCCACTGCCAGGAGCAACATCAGCAAATAACTTGTCCGTACTCTCAGATAGGACAGGTTGAACGGAGGTAGGGGCTGGAGCATCAATGTTAACACTCGATAAGTCTAGGTCCGGATAAGAAGCCTTAACCTGACGAAGATAATCATTAAAGCCTTTAGCAAAAGAACCTCCCAGCTTTGCCAGAACGACATCAAAATCACGATACTCACGTATCGCTTCCTCTTTTGCCTGTGGAGCCGGTCATTGGCATCTTTAATTTCCTTATCCTTATCTACCAGGGCTTTCTTTAACAGCTCCGTCTACTTTTCAAGCTCACCTCTAACTTCCTCTGACAAAGAAAGTTTTTTTCTCCTGGACCACCTTCCAAGACTTCAATTCGTTAAGCTCTTCCTCCGTCAGAGTTGCCTTTGCTCATAGACGGTCTAAAGTTGTCTCATGGTTAAGGCAATGGCCTATCAACCCTTTCAACATTAACATGGCCTAAAAATGGAGGAAGTTAGTGGCTAGATATGTTGACGGGAAGAAATGCAGACGGTTGCGAAGTTACCTAAGCGATGTAGAAAAGACCTGTCTCCCCCATGGCCTCGGTTGCGTGGTTGCTTAAGTCTTCATAATCATCAACCGTTTGATGGACGAAAGCTGCTCTAACGCATACTTTGAGTCCTCACTGAGAAGGACGGGTGGTTTTTGAGCCGAAGGAATAGAACCCGTCATAAGCCTTTTTCTCTTGCTGTGAACGGGTTTTGAAACCGTCTTCTTCCCCTTAGCTTTTAACCCTAAGACGGGTTCAGGAACAACTTTGGGCTTCTTCAGGGGCTGACCGTCAGTCTTTTCTATTTTCCTTTTGGAAGATGGGTTGGCTGAACCTGATCCTTTCTCGGTCTACCCCCCCTATTGTTTTTGCATAGCAGCTTGTTGCTTGATATAAGCCCTTCTCTTAGCGGCATCCATTTCTACAAAAAATAAAGGACGAACGTTGAAGATTAAATAAGCATAACAAAAAAGCTGAAGGTGACGAACTTACGTGCTCGGACTTGGGCCTCGTTTCGAAGGGTGGCTTTGGCCGGCTCTGGTCCGTCACAATACCAATGCAACGTGTTTAGATTGACCAATTTGGCCCACATCCTCTCCTCAAACTTGGTTTTGTTAAAAATGTTCTCCAAGAAGCTGAATTGCTCAAGTGTGACTGGAGGACGATCCCGAGCTACGTAGAAAGACAGATGGTTATGCATTGAAGAACAATTAAAATATAAACAAATGTTTTCTGACTGATGCATACCCGACGGTGGCATTATGCCCCATGTTTTGTCAACGAGCATGAATTCAGTGTCACTAGGGTGACACATCCACTTGTCACCCTAAAAAAAGAAATAACGACTCTTCCAATCTTTGTTGGGATCAGGATTCTCACAAATAAGCCTTAATAACGAACCCCTGGGCGCAAAGTTGTACATGCCCTTGGACTGGGTAATCTCGGTAGGACGGTAACAGTGGAAAAATTCTTCCACCGTCAACCTCCGTGCCCTGTCAGACATAGCGCAAAGTTGTAACACTTCTCAGTTTTGTAGGGTAGACGCATAGGTATGTTGTCGGGTATTTTGAACTTATCCCTAAGTGTTTTAAAGTGTGTTTCTTTGATTTTGGAATTAAAGTCGTTGACCGTCCATAAGGGTAGAAGGATGAACTCTCTAAGCCCATTAGGTCTTATGACGGATTGGATCGGAGGATCAACATCCATCAGACCGTCACTAGAGTCAACATTTGATTTCTCCATCTCTGAATCCTCATCCATTGAAGAGGAAGTAGACAAACTCCTCTCACTGGGACTGTCATGGTCTTTGTGATCTGACGGGTACACTTCATCGTAGCCTGCTCCATCGCGGACAAACGACTGGTTACGTGACGCACTAGAGATGACCTACACGTAACGATAAAGCCTAAGACTGATAATACTATAAAGGTTTACAGACATGTAAGTGTCTCAGAAAAGTGTAAATGCATAAAAACTTGAAGTAAAAGGGATAAGATGCTTACCAAGACGGATTCAATTGATGACAAGTAATTTTGACGAATGCAATGGTTGAACGGTACAGGCTTCTGACAAGAATGACGGGTGCGTTCTGATCTTGATTTTCAGAAGAAAGTAAAGTAATGAACAGAAGAAATCTTAGTTTATATAGGGAGAACAGCATGGAAGACGAAGAGGCGTTTCGATTCCCGTGATCAACCATTCAGCAAGCACCACGCGTCCATCATTAATTACCCTAGGCCAGCTTGTCCAGACTAGGGGGCATTCGTAAAAAGTTCAAAATTAAACCGTCACCCCGCGTGTCCAACCGCTTAAAGAGTACGGACTCATGGGGTGAGGGGGAAACTAAAGAGGAAGAATAGTGAAGATGACGGATTAAAGTTATGGATGACAGGTCCATTTGTATGGGCCTGATAGATCAAGGTAAGTGGACGGACCAATGGGCCACGTGGCGCTAATTTGGTCATTATGTGGTCTTCAAGGAATCTTAAATGGAAACGACTTGCGTCTCACGATTGACCCTAGCTTGCAGAATCCCATCATGAGTAGAATTCTAACACAAAGAGGATTCTGGAAGATACGCCCATTAATGAGGATTTTCCCTATTTGGAAAAGACTTGTTGCGCAAACGTAGGAGTCTAATTCTACACTACTATAAAAACCCAAAGACCTTCACAAAACAGGTATACATAATTTACCCCACTCTAGCACTCTAGAGTTGTGAGAATAGTTTTAACTTGACCTTCGAACAATATTTTTCCGACAATATTTGTTCTTTAATGATTTAAATTGTTCTTGCTTCATATCAATTGACTAAGATGAGATTCTAAATATGTGTTCAATCATATTTTTCTCATGATTTATGATTTATCTTAATTAATTGAATGCTTGGTTTATTATTTGTTGATTATAAAATTGGATATCTCTTGTGATTTGTTTGTCAACGGATACAATTGATGATTTGATTTTATACTTAAGAAGTGAAGAAGAACATGCTTTAGATATTTCAATAGAAGTTTTAATGATAATATTTTCCATGGTATCAAGATTGATTTCTAGATTATCATGTAGTGGTTGGGAAAAATTAATGATTATAAATATATGCTGATATGAATTAACAAGGCGGATTCCAAAATCTTAATTCCTTTCTCTAGATTATTTACATCTCTTTACTACTTTATATTATATCTTTGCTTAGTTTAATTATTTGCTTAGTATATTTAATTGCAAACAACCAATTTTTATTAAATTAGTTTAGGATTAATTTGGTTAAGATTTGATTAATTTTCTTATGTTTATTCAAGTCCCTGTGGGTTTGACCTTGTTATTGTCAAACTATACTGCGGTATGGTTCGTACACTTACGAGTACTTTAAATTTTGTTGTTGTTTGGATATTTTTGTTGTTATTTAGACTAATTATTAATATTTTTATTGGTGTTTTATTTTTTAATTTTTGTTTAAAAGGTTAAAGGATTATGTTTGGGGGGCCATGTTGATACTGTAACTTGTCCGCCCTTGATTTGCGTGCTAGACCCCGGAAAATCCAAAAATGTTATTTTCTCTCTATGGGGGCCACGAGAACATCCTAAATGACGCAGCGCAACCCATTCGGACACCGGAGCACCCAAAGTGCCTTTTTCGGCTAAAATGACCAAAATGCCCTTGGCCAACCTAGGGTTGAACGAAGGTCAAACGAGGTTAAAACCATCACAAAATAACACTTTTCATAGTTTTAAACCAAACCCAAGCTTCTCGGAGATTTTTGGCAACTTTGGCCATGTTTGACCCGAAGTTGACCTTGAATGGCCCCAAAAACCCTAATTTTGATCCGGCCGTCAAAGCAGGTTGGAACCAACAGTATTACGAAGATTATCAAATTCTCATTCCAACGACTATTCATGGGTCAAAATTGGAGTCAGAACGGCTGAGTTATCACGAAAATCAGGATAACGCACCGATTGATGCACCGCTAAATTCTAGGAGTCATAACTTTTGATCCGACTGTTGGATTTTCAAGTCCCATACCTTTTTAGAAATTGGAAGTTAAGATCTTTATAGGGGTGTCAAGATCAAACCCATCCAAGGAACTTCATAGGTGGTGGCCCTTGAAGGGCCGTCACCTCGTAAAGCGTGCTGGGCTATAAAAAGGCCACGAGCACCTCCAGACCAAAAAAGAAAAGGGACTTCTTGGCTGCCTGCTCTCTGCCTTTACATCTTATACACATTTCTCCTCTCTTTCAAACAAAAAAAACACACAAAAAACACATTAAAAACCTCTTGATTCTTTTCTTCACTAAAAAGGCAAGGTATTGTCCTTATACTCAATCTTCTTTTCTTTGGTACTATACCTTGGGATTTGGGGTTTAGGGGTGTGGATGTATATTTTTAGCTACTATCCACACCCCTAACTTTCTAAATCTTTTTCTAGTATTTACCTTGCTCTTTTTGCTTGAATAACATGATTTATATCTTCCTTTAGCGTGTTTCTTGCTTTATTTGTGCTTCTAGCTTAAATCTCCTTCCTTTTTATGCCTTATGCCATGTTTCTTGCTTAGATATACATCCTTACATTCTAATATGTTTAGATCTACATGCTTTATGCTTTATGCTATGTTTTCCTATGCTTTGTTCCTTTTTTTTTTTCTAGGTTGATATTAGGGTTACATGCTCACATGCTTGTATGATGTTGTTGGCTATGCCTTACTTGGATCTATGTATTTATGTGTTTATTTCCATGCTATATGGTTAGATCCTTGTCTTCACATGCTTATATGCTTGGATCCATGTTCTTCTATGTTTATGTGCTAGGCTTCTACATGTTTACATGCATGTATCTATGCCTATACGTCTAGATCTATGTTTTCACACGCCTATGTGCTTGGATCTATGTTCTCTATATGCTTTATGCTATCTTTCATGTGCTTGTGCGCTCCATGCCATGTTTGTGTGCCTAGACCTAGGTTATGTTTGTCATGCCATGTGCTATTGTAGCCCTTTTGTCACTATTGTCTTTCTTTCTTGTGTTTTGACCTAATGGTTTGGACTCGATCTAGACCCTATGGTCTTTTTCATCATCCATATACCAAGGCCCACAGCAAAGGGTTTGGATCATTCCTATTTTGCATGTCTATGCTGTTAGAATTATGTGCCCTTAAAAACAATACTATGCATTTTTATTTGATGATAAAATTTTATTTTCACATTCATAACTTTTATAGGTATATTTCATTGTTTAAATGTGGCATGAGATGTCATCTCTGTAGGAAAAATCATGTTAATGGTTAAGGAACCAAAGATAGGAAGTAATGATTTTTCATACATTATTAAATTGTTCTAGACTGTGGATATTAATTGAATATTACCACTGAAGCCTACACTTGTTGTGCTGCTATATGATAGGATGATTTACTCCATCATTGAAGTAGTGACTTTAAGCAAACAAGTGAGTGTAATGTAACAAGTACATCCACTAAATTGGATCCGATCAAGGACACCTTATGGAGTGATCATTGTTAATTAAAAGGTTGTTCTATCACAATTTTTCTATTGTCCTCAAACATGAGGGGTTTGTGTATATTTATTTATTATGCACATAACTTTGACAATGTCAACTGGTGATGCCAATTTTAAAGGCCATATACAAACACGTTGGGTTATGTGTGTAATGAGTAAAATATATAAATGCTCAACAATGAATCCACCAGTCTCTAAAGAAGATAGTATATTCAGTTGATTTTCATATTGAAGTTGGACTCAAAACAAAACCGGCCAGTGACATTTTTCAATAATGTTTTTCATATATATAATATTGTATACATACATACATATATATATATATATATATATATATTTAAAGAGTTTTTTAAAGACATTTTGGAGTCCAATAGAAATTATGAAATTAAGTAATTAAGGGTCACATAAGCTAGGGACATGACAATGATATTTATCCAGTCCTAGTGGCTTGTGGGAATATAGTATGGTGGAAGGACATAGATATAAAATTGTATGAAATGGGACCTCATTTGTAATTCTCTAATCTTCAGGGGTCAATTGCAATGTGTTGATGGATATTATTGCAATATGTAGAAGTTCATATATTTTCTTAATATGGTTGAGAAAATTAAGAAATATTTTTGGAAAGTGTTTCAAGATAAGTCAATAACGTTCAAAAGGTTATTGATAAAATCCTATGGCTGAAGATTAGGATTCCTAAGGATCCCATGTCCAATCTCTCTCTAGGGTTTTAGAAGTCTACTATAAAATAAGATTTTACAATATCATATTTAGTGGTTGGTCATCAGAACTACTGTGTGATACTGTAGTCTTCTGAAAACTCAAAAGAAATAGAGAGAGAGACGTGAATACCTTGGGAGGCAACACGCTTGGGTTGCTAAGAGAGGTACACAATTTTGTTCTATTTAGAATCCATGGTTGTGTGGTACAACGATCTTTAAATGAAAATATGATTTTTTGTTTTATGTTGCTTCCGCAAAAGCTATCATATGCTTGCTTGCTTCTATGCTTTATGCTTGTGCTAGCCTCTCTTGTTCTAGGCTTTGCCATGCTTGACGCCCTCCGCAGGCTTGTGTGGTTACATCTGACGCTCATGAGGCCTTGTTTGGATGTAACCATTTGGGGAGGCATCTTTGGATGCCGGGTTGCTCCGCGCGTACCCTTCCTTTTCTACTCCGCGCGATGCTATGCTTACCATGCTTGTTTGCGCCACCCGTTGGCTTTCTATGCATTTTTACACGCTTGCTTACATGTTCATGCATGAGTCTTGCTTGCTAGTGTGTTATCCTTGCTTCAACACAATGAAGTTATGGGCATTTGATCCAAATCTACCTTTGTCCCTCGTGGACACCACCTCTGTTTGCCCTTTTGCTTGTGTGTCTTTTTTCTTATTTGCTTACTTGCCGGTTTGCCTTCTTGCTTTCCTGTTTGTTTGTTTATCTTGTGGCTCGTTATGTCTCCTGCCATATGCTATGCTTGACATGTCTATCATGCTTATCTACTTTATGCATCTTCCACGTTCTTTTTGCATCTTTTTCTTTCCATTGCTTGTCTATTTCTTTCTTGTTCTTGCCTTTGCATGTATACACATGGAGTAAGGGTGCATGTAGCTAGGCCATGGTTTCCCAGGCGCAAGGAAAATGGGCCAGGATGCAAACATGTGGATATAAGCCAAGCGGTTGTGTTTAGTAGGTTTAGGGGTCTAGCCTCTCCCATTTGGTTGTGTACTCTTTTAAACCCCTTTCCTTCCTCCCTTCTTTCTCTTTTAGATGAGTTGTATTAGGTATATCATGCCATGTACCATTCATCCTCATCACTAGAGTATGGCGACCCCTGTTTATTTTCCTGCACCTATATTTTGGGCCATGCTCTAGGGATGTAGGCATTTACTTTCCTGCTCTGTGTGCTTGCATTGTGCATGATGTATGTATATATACCTGCTCGCCCCTTTCGATGTGATTGTCACAGTTCATGTCACCTAAGGCAAAGCGATGCCAAATTTCTGCCACGAAAGTAAGGTGACATGTTGCCATATTTTCGTTGTAGAAATCTGGTACTTTGCTTGAATGCCATAGGAAAGCATAGATTGGGACCACACCCATTCAAAATCCAAACCTCAATGCCCCATGCATGCAAAGCCCCGAAAGCTAATGCCAAAATCATGTGTTTCACTGCCAATATCCGATAATTAAGGTTTTATCTAAACAAAGGACTGTCCTTGGACAGGCGTTGTGGGATGCCTAACACCTTCCTCACATGTAACCAAACTTCCGAACTCAAGAATCAAGATTTTTTTTCCATCCACATTAGATTAGGAAAAATGCCCTTTTTCTTAGCCTAGGATTGGTAATAAAATCAACTAGAAACTAGTGACCAATCACACCTTAGAAAAACCCAATGATTGGTGACTTCACTTACCTTTGGTAGTCCCTTTAAAACTTGGCCAAGATTCCTGCCACACCTCCAAAGGTAGACAAATACCCTCATCCACTGAGAGAGAGAGCACTCGAAGCTCGGGGCCTCCAACGGGCCCTGCACATGCCGAAGCGTTGCCACGACAGGTGGTCGAACGAAGGCCCGACGACGGCGGTTTTTTGCTCCGATCGAGGCCGGGCGTCAACAGGCCAAGGTAATTTTTGTGATATATGTACACCCACAACAATTTCACAACAAATCCTAGGTGAAAAATTGTTATTGATAGATAAAAAAGTGATGTTAGTGGTGAATCCAATTGAAAATTGACTTGTTACTTAAAATTTATTGTTAAATTGTTTTGAAAATATTGTAGACAGTATTACTCAATTTTTGTAGAATCCAAATTCTTGGGATTCTCAAGTCAAGGTGTTCAATATTTAAACAAAGCATGTTAGTTTAAAAATAATTATGCATATTGTTTTTTTTCAAGTAAAAAATATTTTTTAGGCAAGTCAGCGTGTGTGAACTCTGAAATGCATATGGAGCCGACCTTGAGGGAGAGCAAATTTAGGTGGGGTCAGGTGTTTTCTACCCAAGCTTACCAAAATTCTATTTCTCCAATTTGAAAAGATTTTAAGAGAGACAGTGCGGGAAGAGAGGGGTTTGAGAAAACACCAAAACTACCCCTTTCCACAATGCGGGTTGTTTTTTCGTGTTTGTTTTGTTTTTTTTTTTTTTAGTTCTTTTCCTATCAATGTGTTTTTGCTCTTTTTTTTTTTAATAAAAAATTTCCTTTCCTGTCAATATGGTTTTTAAATTAGTGGGTTTTGGTTTTAGTTATTTTTTTAAAGTCAATTGTAGCTTCTTTTTTTTTTTTAATAATTGTTTTTTTTTTTTTTTTAATTAAATGGTGGCTTTCACCTCTAATATATATATATATATATATATATATATTATGTAAACGTAATTTCTTAATTTTTTAATATGATTACAAAAAAATTATTTTTTATATTAAGTAATAAGGGCATAAAAATAAATTAATATAAAATACATTTTCTATCCTCCTATTTATCTTCTCAACCAATAAAAAATTTTCTATCCCTCTACCTTTTCATCCAAGAATGGAGTCAGGACTTGAAGTTAGGCGGCCAGCTCTGATCGTTGGCTTTGCTCCTTCTTAGTTACTGAGTTTTTTTTTTTTTTTGGAGTTTTTGATGTGACACAAATTATTTTGTTTGAAACTTTTTAAAGGGCTGGTTGTTTGTTTTGAGTAAAATTGATTAATTATGCTTAATTATTTTTAACTTTGCTATTGGTAATTTTTGTTATTGCGCTGATTTTTTTGGGCTTGTATATTTTGTTTTAGATTTATAAATTTTTTTAATAGCCATTAAATGAGGAAAATGCTATAGCTACAAATTCTTTTACAAATTGCTAATATGGTGAGTGGTTATTGATAAGTAAAAAAGTGATATAGGTGGTGGGCCCAAATGCGAACTAATAAGACTTTACACCTCAACGGTTTGTAAAAATATTGTAGATAAGTTTGTGGCTGTAATATTACTCTAAATAGAATCAATGATATTTGTGAGAGACCGCCAAAATCAGGGGTGCCTCTAAAAAAGAGATTTGGGTACTTTTTAGGGCACCTCTATTTTTGGGTAAGTGGTGTGGAGTCGCCACTTATTTTATATATATATATATATATATATATATAAAGAAAAACTAAATAAAACTTTACATGTGTGAATTGTTTCATCTCATTAATTAAATAAAATAAAATACATGTTTGAAAAATGAAAAATTACATGGTTTTGGGTCCTAGTTATAATCTACCAAATATACGTGCTTTTTGTCCTAGTTACATTCTACCCAAAATAAAATAAAGACAAGGCTTAGATCTACTTATCCAAAGACTTAAATTCGGAGGCTAGGTTACAGAATGGGAAGGTGTTAGGTACCCATTCTGCCCAGACAGAGTTTGGTCTTCTAGACTCTTGTGACCCATGTACTCTTTTTATGCATGCTATGAATGACATGTTGAACATGTGAAACAAAAATTAAATCACATAAGTTTATTTATGAATTCATCCTCTTCTTTTAAAAAGAATCAGATTTGTTTTGGTGATAAAAAAAATTTGATTTGATTTATTAAAAATACCAGATTTGTTTTGTAATAATAAAAAAAGTGGTTTTTGGAGAGAAGAATTCAGATCTGTTTTGGTGATAAAAAAAAATTGATTTTGGTTTGTAAAAACAAATCAAATTTGTTTTTGAGAATTTTAAAAAAATAGTTTTAACTTTGTAAAAGATTAGATCTGTTTTGTGATGATAAAAAAAAAAAAAAAGGTTTTTGATAACAGAAAAATCAGATCTGTTTCTATATGTTCAAAAAAATATGGAAAAGATTTTTTATGAAGAGAATTTCACTCATAACATAAATTTATGCTATATGAACCAAACAAGACAAACAACCATAAACACAATCATGCACAATCTTTTTCTTTGTTTGAAAATTTGCATATGTTAAAAAAAAACCAAATCTGTATCTAAGGAAGATACAAATCAGTTTTTGATTTGAGAAAAATTCAGATCTACATTTAAGGAAGATGCAGATTCGTTTTTTAATTATGAAAAATTTAGATCTACATCTATGGAAGATCCAGATTTGTTTTTATTTTAAGAAAAAGAATTGGTTATATGCATATTATTGAAATTAAGAAAGAGACCACAACAATTATAAAAAAAGTCAAGATCATGCTTTAACAAGACAATAATTAACAATTCATATTGTAGATATTAATAAAAATGCGTGCATCATTATAAGAGAAAGACATGAAGAAAAGGAAAGGGTGATTGAAAACAATCTCTTGCATGGAGTACTTCTTGTTCTTGAGAGGATGTTTTAGGGTTCAAAGAAATTTATTCAATTATCTTTGAAACCTAAAACCCTAATTTTCAACAAAAAATATTAGAGAGGGGATAGCAAATATGAGCAATTTGAGAGCCTAAAAGAGTGTGCTGAATGATGAGATCCAGTCTCTATTTATAGAGGCTGGAAAACTCTAAAAAATAGCTTAGATGTTTAGAATGCGAATAGGGACTCGTCTTACTGCGAAAAGGTCAAAAAGGATGTGCCTTATCGGCACCTGAAGAGATTTAGGCCAAAGACTAAAAGGGTACCATTCGGTACTTTTAAAGTGCCGTCCGACACTCAAAAAGTGCCGTTTGGCACTCCAAAAGTGCCGAATGGTACTCTTGGATGCCGAACGTACTTTTGTGTTTGGGTGCATTTTGGACTCCCTTTTTAGGTTTTTTTGATCCGGTCCTTGCACCTAGACATGTTTTCCATCTGTATTCTAAGATTTTTATCTCTTTTTAGAATAATTCAAGCTTTTTTAGGAACAATTATCTTGTAGATAAATACCCTAAAATAAATCTTGATAAAGTTCAGATTATCCACAATTTTATTATTATCCAATCATCCCTTTTATTCCTATGCAAGCAATCCTATTTTAGACTTAATTGTCAACCAATCACAAAATTATTTAATTAATTTTAATTGTTTAACCAATCAGAATTAATTTAAGTTAATTGGGTGTGGTCGACTCTACCTAGACACAATTTATGTTGACCGCACAAACTTGATCATGCAATATCTTTTGATCCAATGGTCCGATTTGGAAACCGGACATGCCTTTGCGACTGTTAAAACCTCAAGATCATTTTTATGATATGCAATGAATGAATTGATGCATGTATTGAAAGAAAAAATTGATGCATGTAATGCAAGAACAAATCAATGTATGTAATGCAATCATGATTTTTAGGGTACATGAATGGTCATTCCAGTCATTCTCCTTGATTAAATCATGGGCACAAAATCGAGTGTCTACAAAATGCCCCCTATTGACAGAGCTTGGAAAGTGAATGTCAATGAAGACACTGATTTTAGCGACCATGATTTAATTGAGGTTGAATTTTCAAAAAGTACCTAGCCCCCAAACCTAAAACTTTGGAACATAGAACTAGTGCCTTACCTTTAGACAAAAATGAAAAGACTTGACCTAAACTGGTAGCTAATGAACTTTGAAATGATTCTTGATAATTGAGGTGACTGAGAGACTTATCAATCTTGACTTTGATAATGGAATTGTCTGCGACCAAAGGACTTGATATTGACAAAAGAAGTGTCTGCGACCACGATATTGATCTTGGATACGTTAGGTTCTTGCGACCAATGAATTTGATCTTGATTGAGGTGATGTCTATGACCACGATATTGATCTTGGATACGTAGGTTCCTACGACCAATGAATCTGATCTTGATTGAGGAAACCAAGGGGCTTCTCAATCTTGAAATCAGGGATGTCTATGACCAAGAGGCTTTTCAACCTCAATCTTGATGAAAGGTAACCAAGGGGCTTCTCAATCGTAAAACCAGAGATGTCTGTGACCAAGGGGCTTCTCTACCTCAATCTTGATGAAAGGTAACCAAGGGGCTGCTCAACCTTAAAACCAGAGATGTCTACGACCAAGAGGCTTCTCAACCTCAATCTTGATGAAAGGTAGCCAAGGGGCTTCTCAACCTTAAAACCGGAGATGTCTATGACCAAGGGGCTTCTAAACTTCAATCTTGATGAAAGGTAACCAAGGGGCTTCTCAACCTTGAAACAGGAGATGTCTGCGACCAAGGGGCTTCTCAACCTTGACCTTGACGAAAGGTAACTAAGGGGCTTCTCAACCTTGAAACCAGAGATGTCTGCGACCAAGGGGCTTTTTAACCTTGACCTTGAAAAAGGGTAACCAAGGGACTTCTCAACCTTGAAACCGGAGATGTCTGTGTCCAAGGGGCTTCTCAACCTCAATCTTGATGAAAGGTAACCAAAGGGCTTCTTAACCTTGAAACTGGACTATTGAAATGTCAGTCAAAGGGCTTCTCTACTTTGATCTGAATTGTTGAAATGTCGATCAAAGGGCTTTTCTACTTCAATCTGACCTGTTGAAATATCGATCAAAGGGCTTCTCTACTTTGATCCGGATTGTTGGAGTGTCAATTAAAGGGCTTTTCAACTTCGATATGAGCTGTTGAAATGTCGATCAAAGGGCTTCTCTACTTTGATCTGGACTGTTGCCTACAAAAGTCAAAACTTGGAATTAGACTTTAACTGATGAGTGTTTTGTTGTTCCTTTGCTTTTTTGAACTGTGTGATTTTCATTTATCCCTTCTTGATTTGAATTTTATCAAGAAAACCTTGATTTATTTTTGGTGGTTCTTTGAAAAAAGATTTTATTTTTGAAACTTGAACCTTGGGATTGGAAACTGGAAATTTTGAATTTTAAACTTTGAACATTAAAACTTTGGAATTTTGAGACTTGAGTTTTTGGATTGAGACTTGGAATTTGAAACCTTGAGATTTGAACATTGAAACCTTGAAATTTTGAATTGAGATTTGGAGTTTGAAATGTGTGATTTGATAATTGGCAACCTTGAAATTTTGAATTGAGATTTAGAACATGAAATTTTAAAAATTGAAACTTGGGATTTTGAAAATTAAGACTTGAAGTTTTGAGACTTGATATTTTGAAAGATTTAAAACTTGAAATTTGAAAAATTTAAAACTTGAAAATTTGAAAACTGAAGGTTTGTTTTAAAAATTGAGAATTGAGAATGTGGAATTTTTAAAATTGGGAATGAAAATTCTGAATTGAAAATTTTTGGATTTTTTATTATTCTTTCTTCTTCTTCTTTTTTTTTTTTATTATTTTATTTTTTTTATGATGTCATTTTTAGGAGTGGGGAAAGGAAATAAAAAGAAAAAGAAAAACTTTTTTTTTTGGAATTGACTAAGTTGACTCAGCAACTTGTTGAGTCATTAAGGTGGTGGTCAAAATTTTGTCCCCCCATTTCCTTGTCTCTTTTCTTCTTTTTGCTTCTTTCTTCATCAACTTCTCTCCCTCCATTAACACTATTCACATTCTTCTTCCGCTTGATTTTTCTTCTTCATCTTACCATTTCTTCTCACAAAAAATACTTTTCTAAACTTCTCAACCTTCCCTCATCCATCTCCATCAATATTTCTTTAGATTCTTGTGTTCTTGAGCACTTTTGCCACACACCCATTTTTGGTGAAACCCATTTTTCTTTGCATCAAGATGGCTTCTTCTTCCAAGGGATCCTTTTTTCTTGCTTTTCATGGTAAGAAATATGATTTCACATTTGATTGGTATGACGAGGGACTTTTTCAAGACCCTAGGACCCGTGCTCCATATTGTCATGTAGACACCAAGATGAGTTTTTCTTTGGTTTATTTGCTTGGAAAAATGTTGTTGCATGTTTCATTGAAAACTTCATGGTGAGATATTGTCATTTTGTTGTTTGCAATTTGAGGCATTGTATGATTGGTTATGTTAGAAAATTGGATTTGGACATTCTTGGAGTGTTATTTTTGATCATGGTGCAATTTTGGACAATGTTGGTGGCTTATGGAATTTTGACAATGTGGGTAAATTGTGATGTTGTTGGATGAATTTTGGTTTGGATTTTGGGAGTATTGGCATTGTGAAAAATTTGTGTTGTAAGCTTGTATGAATGTGTTCATGATGTATGTGGGAAAAGTTTGTTGGCATGTGTAAACTTTGTTTTATGGACATGGCAAAATTTTGTGGGTATGTGCATGGATAAATTTGTGGGTATGGGCAAATTTTGTGGGTATGAAATTTTGACTTATGGAAAGATTTTGTTGGGATAGTGATGTTGGTTCTTGGAAAATTTGTGTGGTTATGATTTTGGCTATGTGTGAATTTATTTGTGCATGGGCATGAACTTGTGGGAATTTTTTTTATGGCTATCTTGGACATGTAGGAATTTTTTTGTGCATGGTTATGGAAAACTTTGGTAGTTGTATATGGACATGTGAAAAATTTTGATTGTGGTGAAATTTTTGGTGGGGCACTGATTTTTTTGTTATGGTGGGGCATTGGTTGTGAGAATTTTTTTGGTCATGTGGTTTTGATTGTGGGAATTTCGTTGGCATGAGAAATTTTTGGTCATGTGGGTTGCGGTTCGGGAAATTTTTGGACATGTGAGTTTTTTTTGTTGGCATGGGAAATTTTTGGAAATGTGATTTTTTGTTGGCATGGGAAAATTTTGGACATGTGAGTTCTTTTTTTTTTATTGGCATGGGAAATTTTGAGCTAAACTTTTGTGTTGCAGATCCTCAAGAGTCGAGATAGTCTTCAAATGTTGAAAAATGCATGGGTAGCATTGTCTCCTAGCATCAAAAACATCATCAATGAAACGGGGTTTGGTACTTTCTTCGAAGCTGTTAAATCAAGGGACACATGAATACAAAGATCTTTAGTTACTCCTTGCCTTGGCAGAGCGCTTCTCGGACACTACATGTACTTTCCATTTTCCAGGCATTGGGGAGGTAATGTTGACACCTTATGATTTCTTTGTTATCACTGGTCTAAGGTTGGGTGGTGAAAGAATTCCAGTCAATGACTCTCGGACTTCAGTTGAACTCAAGAAACATCTAGGTGTAGTGTCTTCTAGAATGAGGAGTAACAATATCCCTTTGTCTTGGCTATGTGAGAATATTCCCCATTGTGAAATTGTGGCAAAGGGTGCTTGTTTGTTCATGCTTCTTTTTATTAGGACTCTCTTGTGTTTGGACTTAGGCAGTAGGTGCCAGTCCTTGTAGTTCTTTGTGCTTTTCTTCAAGATTCGCCCTATATTTTTATTAGCAACCTTAACTGCTCCATTGGTTTGAGGATGGTAAGGTGAAGACTTGTGATGTTGAATGTTGAACTGTCATAGTAGCTTCTCTGTTTCTCTTTTAAAATGTTTCCCTTTGTCAGAGATAATTTCATGTGGTACTCCATGATGGTGAATTAAAAATTAGACTATCTCTAGTTTGTCCATAAAGTCGTTTAGGACCAAAAAGGTTAATCCAACATAAGAAGGTCGTCCACCGTTAGGAGGTCATTCATGGGTATGGAGGTCATCCATCAGGGAAGCGCCTAGATGACCTCTCAACACTTAGAAAATTTTCAGAATGGATTTATGTACAAAAGCTTATAATTCGGACCACGTTCTACTATTTTGAAGTATGAGCAGAATCCTTGTTCATCGCTATAACTTCCCACTAAATTCTTAACTTCTAATGGTAGTTGTAGAAGATAAGATTGAACCTTCTGACTTCTATAGCAGTTGTGGAAGTTAAGTCTAAACCTTCTAACTTCCATACACGTTGAGTAAGTTACTAAAGAAGGTCTTTGTTTAAAGAAGGCCCAGACGAGAGAGAAGAAGGATAGAGACAAAAGGAAGGCAGTTTCATCTTCAGGAAGGAGTCAGCACTACACGACCTTGAATGTTCCACTTGATCAAGTACTTATGCAAATCAAGGATGACCCATTCTTGAAGTGGCCAGAGAAGATGAAGGGAGATCCCAATAAGTGCAATAAGAATAAGTATTGACGCTTCCACAGAGATCACAGACATGACACGGACAAGTGTTTTGACTTAAAGCAGCTGATAGAGAATCTCATTAGGCAAGGAAAGTTGAGAGATTTTCTTAGATGAGATCACAAGGGCAAGAAGCTAAAAGGAAAGGTAGAAGAGCCATCACGACCCCCACTTGGAGAAATAAGTGTTATTGTAGGAGGAACTTTAGCAGGGCAATCTTCTAAGTCAAGGTTGTCCTACTTGAAGGTGGTGTAGAACGTCCAACTCTCTGGACGAGTTCCTAGGACGAAGGGGGCAGATGAGCAAGCTATTACTTTCATAGATGAAGATGATGGAAGGGTCCATCACCCACATGACAATGCAATCGTCATCACTTTGCTTATTGCGGACTACACGACAAGAAGGGTGTTGATAGATAATGGGAGTTCAACAAATATCTTATATTATCTTGCTTCCAGAAGATAAGGCTTGGATGAGACCAACTTCATCTAGTGAATTCACCTTTAGTAGGATTTGGAGGAATGAAAGTACAACCAGTGGACACTATTACTCTACCCGTGGTGATAGGAGCATATTTGTAGCAGATAGCCAAAGAAGTAAATTTCCTCATCGTAGATTGTTCATCTTCCTACAATGCCATCATTGGACGACCAACTTTAAACAATTGGAAGGCAGTACCGTCCACCTACCACCTATCTCTTAAGTTCCCAACAGAGTACGGAATAGGACAAGTACAAGGAGATCAGTTAACCGCTAGAGAATGCTACTTAGCCATGTTGGCTATGGATGAGCATGTGTACATGTCGACGCCCGGCCTTGACCTTTGGCAGCGGAAAAACCATCGCTGTTGTGGGCATTTGTTCGACCACCTGCCATGGCGACAGCTCTTACGTGTGTGGGCCCATTGGAGGCCCCTCTTGATGTATATGTATGGTTCGCGCAGAGCACAGATCTAGCACACAAGCATGTGAAAACCTATATCTAAGCACGCAAACATGTAAAAATGTAGATCTAGGCATAGGAATGGAAACGTGTGTGTGAACATGTGAAAGCCAGCATATAAACATGGTAGAACATGAATCCAAGCATATAAGCATGTACGGATGCAGATCTAAGCAAAAAACATGGCAAAAAGCATACGAACACATAGATCCAAGCAAAGCATAACCATAGACATGATATCAATCATGTGATCACTTTACCCTAACATCCAAACAAAGCCAAAGAGAGGGACAAAACCAAGGAAACATGGCATAAAAACCCTAATCATGTAGATCTAAACATATAAGCATGTAGAAACATAGATCTAAGCATAAAAGATGGCATAAAAACCCTAAGCACGTAGATCTAAACATATAAGCATGAAAGGACGTAGATCTAAGCATAAATGATGGCATAAAGCATAAAGCATGTAGATTTAAACATATAAAAGATGGCATAAAGCATAAAAAGTAAGGAGATTTAAGCTAGAAGCACAAATAAAGAAAGAAACATGCTAAAGAAAGCAATAAACCATGTTATTCAAGCAAAAAGAAAGGATAAAAAGCTTGATGAAGCTTTAAAGAAAAAGGGGTATTGATAGTAGCTAAAAAGCTACATCCATACCCCTTAAACCTCAAATCCAAGGTATGGAACCAAAGAGAGGAAGATGGAGGGTATGAACACTACCTTTTATTTTTGGAGAAGAGAGAAGAATTAAGAAGTTTTGATGTGTTTTGTGTTTTTTGGAGAGAAAAAGAGAAAAAAACCCAAAAAAAAACCCAAAAAAGCTCCCAAAACCCCCTTTTTCGATTTTGGTCCAATTTGGGGCTGCCCGGGGCTATTTATATCCCTTGGCACACTTCCTAAGGTGTGGCGGCCTTACAAGGGCCGCCAGTTGGGCCTGGTTGACGTCAGCAATTTCGTCCTCATGCATTTTTCAGATTCTAACTTTGGATGCATAGTTGGAGGGCTTCCCAGACTCTAATTGAGACGATCTTGGTGTCCCTGGAAAACTCTGGATTCATAGTTTTTAGAAAGATAAAGAAATTAAAAATCCAATGGATGGATCAAAATTTATGTCCTCGAGAAGGGTACTGATACACTTTTCACAGTTTTCTCAATATCTCAATTGTTTTAATTCTGATTTTGACCCATGAATAGTCATTGGAATGAGAATTTGATTATATTCACAATGGCATTGGTTTCAACTCATTCTGATGGCAGGATCAAAATTAGGGTTTCTGGAGCCCCCTAAGAGTCAATTCTGGGTCAAACTTGGTCAAAGTTGCTAAAAATCTTTGAGAAGCTCGGGTTTGATATAGAACCATGAAAAATGTTGTTTTGTGAGGATTTTGATCCTTTTTTTTTTTTTTTTTTGATTAGAAACTCTGGAATTTTCATTAGAATGAAACAGCATTCATGCTTGATACATCTTTTGAGACCTGCATAGCTATAACGGGAGGGATATCCTCAACCCATACAAGACTATCTACAACTGTAATGGCATTTTTTGCCATGAGATGGGCAGCCACGTTCCCACTACGGTGAACATGGATTGCAGACCAACTATTGAAGCACTTGGGGTCTTGCTTGGTTCCTTCAATCACCTTTTGGATCGACCAAGGTGGGGGAGTATCGCTTAAGAGGGCTGAGATTACTGTCGATGAGTCGCTTTCAGACACAACATCCTTCAATCCCAGGTCCCATGCAAATTGAATCCCTACCTGCATTGCCATAGCTTCAGTTTCCAAGGCCTTAAGTGGAAGCGCCAGCCTTTTACTCATTGCCCCCATCAGCTGCCCCTCTGCATTCCTAATCACTACACCCATACCACAGCAGCCCCTCTCCTTACAGACAGCCCCGTCCACATTAGCTTTATACCAGCCCTGTTTTGGTGGTTTCCAAGAGGGAGTAAATGGTCTAGATGACTTACATGGGGGGGGGGATTTTCATAACGAAACTCCTTCACATATTCCTCCATATCACGGCAAAGTCTATGAGCGGGTTTGTGTTGTCCCCCAAATTTGACCATATTCCTTTGATTCCATAATCCCCATGCCGTGGCCACAAACAGCTCCCAGTCAATCTCAGGCTTTCTGTTTCTAACCTCCCACACAACCTCCAAAAACTCATCCGTTGGGTAAGGCAAGAGAGGTAACTTGAGTCTTGATTCTCCCCAAACATCAACAGCAAATTTACATCCCCATAGAACATGTTCAACAGATTCACATTGCCCGCAATAGTCACACCCCACCTCAATATCAACACCCCTTGACTTTAGTCGGTGTTTTGTTGGAAGAATATTCCTACATGAGCGCCACATAAACTGTTTCAGTTTGTTTGGACAGTTTAGACTCCAAACCAGCCTCCATAATGCACACATTCGCGTGTTGTCTGAAGTACTTCCCCTATCCGCTTTGTGGTTTTGCGTTTTTAGCCACTTTTGAGCTACCTATAAGCACTTTTCACTGAGAATTTGCCGTTTATGGTCCATGCCCATATCACAAAATCTTCAACAGGCCGAGAGCTTACTGTCATTCCCAGAATCGCATCTGCTTCATGAGGCAAGAAAACTCTCCTCACCTTATCTATGTCCCAAGATCTAGACTCTTTGTCAATGAGACATGCAACCATTTCAGATTCAAGAGGGACTTTAAGGCTTACCACCAAGAAAGAATTCGGAGTAGGGATCCATCTATCCTCCCATATCTTCACATTCTCTCCATTACCTATAACCCATCTAGCTCCATTCACCACAATATCCTTTGCAGCCATTAGACTTCGCCACACATATGAAGGTCTACGGCCTAATTGGGCTTCCTTGAACGTAGAATCAGCAAAGTACTTAGCTTTGAGCACCTTGTGGACTAAGGTATTTGGGTTTTGTTGAATTCGCCACCCTTGCTTGGCAAGTAGAGCAAGATTAAACGCTTTGAGATCTCTGAAGCCCATACCCCCTTCCTCTTTGGATGTGCAAAGCTTTTCCCATGCAATCCATGCCAACTTCCTTTCTTTGTCTTTTTGCCCCCACCAAAATTTGCTCATCATGGCATTAAGTTCCTTACAAAGCGTGTCCGGTAGTTTAAAGCAACTCATGGTATAGGTAGGAGTTGCTTGAGCTACCACTTTGATAAGAATCTCTCTACCCGCATTTGAGAGCAAACGACCCTTCCATCCGGCTATTTTTCTTCCAACTTGATCTTTGATACGACTAAAGGCCTTCCTTT
Source organism: Quercus lobata (assembly GCF_001633185.2). Lineage (NCBI taxonomy): Eukaryota > Viridiplantae > Streptophyta > Magnoliopsida > Fagales > Fagaceae > Quercus > Quercus lobata. The sequence goes on from NC_044913.1 coordinate 61,079,551, forward strand.
TTCCTTTCCCCACAAGCGGAGGCAGCCCAAGGTACTTTTCATGATGCTGAATAATCTGGGCCCCAAATAACTGTTTCACTTGGGCCTGGACATCCCGGCTTGTATTTTTGCTGAAAAATAATGAGGTCTTTTCCTTATTCAACTTTTGCCCCGATTCGGCCTCATATTCTTCCAACACATTAAGAACCCTTTTACCCTCCTCCACTGTCGCTCTACAGAAGATTATGCTGTCATCGGCAAAGAAAAGATGGGAAATTTGTGGTGCCCCCCTCCTAACTGAGACCCCCCTGATGTTACCCTCAATCTCTTCCTTTTTCAACCTGGCAAACAACCCCTCAGTGCACAACAAAAATAAATAGGGAGATATTGGATCACCCTGTCTAAGCCCCCTTGATGGAATAATCTTGCCTTTTGCCTCCCCGTTTATTAGAACCGAGTAAGAGACTGTAGAAATGCACATCATCATAAGGGATATCCATTTCTTATGGAAGCCCAACTTCCTCATTATCATCTCCAAGAATTGCCATTCCACTCTGTCATAAGCCTTGCTCATATCGAGCTTCAAGGCCATCAGAGCTTCCCTTCCTTTTTTCCTCCCATCAATGCAGTGCATAGTCTCGAAAGCCACTAGCACATTATCAGTTATGAGACGCCCCGGGACAAAAGCACTTTGGGACTCATCAATGACCTCAGTAAGAATCCTTTTCAGGCGATTAGCAAGAATCTTAGATACGATTTTGTAAATAACGTTACACAAACTAATAGGTCTATACTCAGAAATTTTACGGGGGGTTTTAGTTTTAGGAATCAGACAAATATAAGTTTCATTCACACCACAAGGCATAACACCAGTATTGAGGATTTCCAATACACAGTCAATCACATTAACACCGACAACATCCCAATATTTCTGGAAAAAGATAAGGGACATACCATCTGGGCCTGGAGCCTTTGTTGGATGCATTTGGTGAAGAGCATTCCACACTTCAGAAGCACAGAACTCAGCACACAGAGCAGCATTCATTTCTGGAGTAACTTTAGGAGTAATGGTACGAACACATGCATCGAAGCTTGAAGGGTTATTTGACTTGAAGATAGTTTCAAAATAATCCAGGGTAATACCCTCCATTGCACCCGGATCCTCTTGCCATATGCCATTGGAATCCACAAGCCCCGTTATGCTATTCCTCCAACGTCTTTGGTTGGCGGTAGCATGAAAAAATTTCGTGTTACGGTCACCCCACTTCATCCACAAAGCCCTTGATCTCTGGGCCCACATCACCTCCTCCCTCGACAGAGCTTCATTTATCTCCTTCTTCAGATTTTGAATCTCATCCGCTCTATCATGGAGGCTATTTAAGGCTTCGAGGTGTTGGAGCCGCTCCCTTTTCTGCTTTATAGCATGCCCCACATTGCCAAACTCCTTCCAATTCTATCGTTGGAGTTGCTCTTGGCACCTCTTAATCCGATCAGTGATCTGGAAATTTGGGTCCCCTCTAACTGGATCCCATGCCGCTTCCACAACGTCTCTACATTTGTCATCCCTAGTCCACATGGCTTCGAACATAAATCTCTTTTTGGCCCGTTTTCGCCTTTGTTCCTTGCTTAATCTTAGACTCAGCAAGCAGTGATCCGAGATGGGCATTGAGACATGAAAAAGTTTAGCATCAACAAACCTCTCCATCCAATCCCCATTTGCCACCACACGGTCCAGCCGCAATTTCGTCCTTTGGTCTCCATGCCTGCCGTTACACCAAGTGTAATTTTGCCCCAAGAAACCCAGATCAGCTAACCCACATCAATCTAGGTAGTCACCAAAAGCCTCCATCTGCTTTGCTTCTCTGTCCCCCCCACCTAATTTCTCACCCGGATGCAAGATTTCGTTGAAATCCTCGAATACCACCCATGGCATGTTGCATTGCGCACGGAGCGCTTCAAGGAGCTACCATGACATACTTCTCTTACTAGCTTCAGGATGACCGTAAAAACCGGTCGCCCGCCATGGTTCGGATGAGACAACCCCATGGACTACGACATCGATATGGGAGTTGGAGTAGCTCTTGAACCTCACATCAGTGCCTTCTCTCCACAGTAGCGCTAACCCGCCGCTCTGACCATCACTAGGCACAATTATTCCTCGAGTGTACTCTGTTTTTCGCTGAATCCCCTTGATCCGATTCACACTCGCCTTCATTTCAGCTAAGAAAACCAGAGTTGGGTCTTTGGATTTCACCTCATCAGTGAGAACACAAACCGCCAGGGAAAACCCCAGTCCCTGGCAGTTCCAGGCGAGAACACTCATTGGGCTCGGCGGGGCTGCATCTCAGCCACCGCCTCATCGCCATCCGTATGTTTGTGTTGCACAGATACATCTCACACCTTTGATTTCCCTTTCCTTTTCTTCTTACTGAGGGCATTAGGATCAAGCTCTTGAAGGGGCATTGGGCCCTCTCTTTTCTGACTCCCTGGACTCTCCTTTGTACAAGGCCCTTTATCCTTCACTTCTCTCGCAAGCCTTTTCCAGTGCTTGCTGTTTGGGCCGAACTTCTTAGACACCCAACCTTCCTTTGGGTCGTAAGACATTGCTACTAGGCCTAGTTCAGGATTTGGGCCTTCTTCCTTTCCTTCAGTCAAGACCTTTAGCGCCAGATTAAATTCAAAAGCGGGCTCGTTCTTTTGGACCAAATCTTTTTCCCACTGCATATCAGAGAGTTGGTTTGCCTGAACCTCTGCCAAGACCCATTCTCTATCATCCAAATGAGTTTCCTTACTTGTCAACTTTTCCACCAACCCATTGACCTTACCATTTCCGTGTAAGTCCGTCTCTGCCTCTCTACTTACTTCTGACTTGGGGACACCTCTCATCTGGTCACTAGGCTCGGCATTTGAGGGAGTGCTCACGTGACCCACCACACCACCTTGCTCTTCTGCAGGCCCACTGGGATGATGTCCTGGCTTTTTTGGCTCACCAACGACGAAACTACGGCAGTTTGGCTCCTTTGGTCCTATACCCGTTTGGTTTAACTCCCATCCATTGCGCCTTAATGGTTCTCCCCTCAGCCAAGCTCTGTATTGCATGTACCCCTCTGACAGTTGGTTTTTCTCCATTGATTTTTCTAGGCACTCTTTCATTGCATGGTTTAACATTCCACACTCATAGCAGAAATTAGGGAGTCTCTTGTACTTGAATTGAACCCACTAGCTCTCCCCTCCCTCAATGATAACTTTCTTCCCACGAACTAGTCTCTTAGAGACGTCAATACGAACTCTTACGCGCAGGCACTTCCCCCATTGGACCCCTGAATCTGGCACATCAACCTCCATTACCTCCCCTAACTTCGCTCCGATCATCCAACCCGTTTCTTTTGTTCTGCTCTTTAGGGGCAGGTTAAAAATCTGAACCCAGAATGGCGACCACCTCATCACAATATCCTTCGGCACTAGTTCCCCTTCGAACTCTTGAAGAATCACCAGTTGTTTTTCAAAGCTCCAGGGGCACATATTCAGTACCCTTTGTTTGTCTTTCGTGTCCCCAAATTCCGCCATGAAGAGCTCATCTTCAATCTCAGAGATTTGAAGACTCTTATTGGGCTTCCACAACATTCTCAAGTTCTTCCTTAGAGCATCCAGGCTTATACTTCTTTGGGTAAGGACTTTCAAAACCACACAGTTTTTCCCTAGAGCTCTGGCTGCCTTCGTACAACTAATCCCCAGTTCAATCCCATCATCTTCTTCCTTGGTGAGGATTTTGATCTTATTTGACCTTTGGTTAACCCAGGGCTAACCAGGGGCATTTTACTCATTTTTGCTTTAAAAAAGCATTTTGAGCGCTTCCATGCTCGAATGGGTTGTGCCACGCCATTATATATGTTCTTGTGACCCCATAGAGAGAAAATGATATTTTTGGGTTTTTCAGGGTTCGGCATGCAAATTGAGGGTGGACAAAATACGGTATCAATAGTTGGCCCCTTCTTTATCTGATATCTTGAGTGTAATGAGAGGTTTTCAAATAAAGAACATGATTCTGCATTTTGCCGCCCCTAAATTATGTGCCAAGGCTATTCATGGATCGAGACCAGTTCTTTACATGAGGCGGTCGAGCTGCTGCAGCTACTTCTGAAACACTTTCTAGACTTGAGGTCAGTGCCTATTTTTCTTCTTCTCTTCTTTTTTTTGAAAAATGTTAGTTGCAATGCAACTGGGAAAGCATGCTATATATATATATATATATATATATATATATATATATATTTATACTTTTTTTCTTTTGGGCTAGGTAGAAAAACATGCAAATTCTTGATACTATGGATGCAGAAAATAAAATGCTAGGCAAAGTAAAGGGACATACCTGGAGATGGGGAACTTAGGATTCTTTAGGAAATTGGTGATTGTGGGATGGTGAGATGTACGGCACTGCCACTAGTTAACCCCAAAATCAGATTAGTCAGAGATAGAGGATATCCGAATAGCACGCCTGATGAATGATTCCTATGCCATGGAAGCGTGGACAAGTTCCCACACCATGGAAGCGTGGACAAGTTCCCACATTGTGGTAGCATGGACAAGTTACTACACCATGGAAGTGTGGAAAGGGTCCCATACCGTGGAAGCATAGAAGATTGTGCTGATCCGTTGCTGGATATCAACACCATAATAGACTCCTTGAATAAGAGAGGAGAAGTTCCTACACCATGGAAATGTGGAAAGGGTCATACATCGTGGAAGTATAGAAGATTGTGTTGATCTGTTGTTGGGTTTCAAGCACCATAATGACTCCTAGAACAAGAAAGGAGAAGTTCCTACACCGTGGAAGTGTGGAAAGGGTCCTACACCGTGGATGCATGGACGATTATGTTGATTCGTTGTTGGGTATTGAGTACCATGATGACTCCTAGAACAAAAGAAGAGAAGTTCCTACACCATTGAAGCATGGAAAGGGTCCTACACCGGGGAAGCATGGACAATTGTGCTAATTCATTTTTGGGTTTCAAGCACCATAATGATTCCTACGTTGTGGAAGCGTGGAGAAGTTCCTACATCGTGGAAGTGCGGAAAGGGTCCTATACCGTGGAAGCATGGATGATTGTGTTGATCTGTTGTTGGGTATCGAGCACCATAATGATTCCTACGCCGTGGAAGCGTGGAGAAGTTCCTACATCGTGGAAGTGCAAAAAGGGTCCTATACCATGGAAGCATGGACGATTGTGCTGATTCGTTGTTGAGCATTGAGCACCATAATGATTATTGCATCATGGAAGCGTGGGGAAGTTCCTACACCGTGGAAGTATGGAAAGGGTCTTATATCACAGAAGCATGGATGATTGTGCTAATCCATTGTTGGGTATCAAGCACCATAATAGACTCCTGGAACAAGAAAGGAGAAGTTCCTACACCATGAAAGTGTGGAAAGGGTCCTATACTGTGGAAACATGGACGATTGTGCTGATACGTTGTTATGTATCAAGCACCATAATGATTCCTACGCCGTGGAAGTGTGGAGAAGTTCCTACACCGTGGAAGTGCGTAAAGGGTCCTATATGGTGGAAGCATGGATGATTGTGCTGATCCATTGTTAGGTGTCGAGCACCATAATGATTCCTACACCGTGGAAGCGTGGAGAAGTTCCTACACCGTGGAAGTGTAGAAAGGGTCCTATGCTATAGAAGCATGTATGATTGTACTGATCCGCTGTTGGGTATCAAGCACCATAATGATTCCTACGCCATGGAAGCGTGGAGAAGTTCCTTCACTGTGGAAGCGAAGCGTGGAGAAGTTCCTTCACCTCATTATTTCTGGAAATTCCTTGGGAAGAAACGAATAACCCTCAAGGATTTGTTTTTGGACTTGAAAATTTTGGAGGATCCGAAATCCTTTCATTTGAAATCTTTGAGGGTTATCATTTTTCCCTTCTATTTCGATTGGTTTTAAAAACCAGGTTCACAAATTTTGGAAATTCATTCATGATCATGAAAATCTGTTTAAATGCATGTACCATAAGAGGGGCTCATTAAGGCCATGTTTCCTATATGGTTTGTGAGTGTATGTGCTTGATGGCTATCATTTACCCTGCATAGGGAACATGCTTGCAAGCGAGGATTTTTAGCAAAGTGCTTGTGCTTACCAAATGAGTGGGTGTCCCTTTTTAAGCTATGTAGGGAAAACATGAATGATGTGTTTGTTTGTTTGTTTGTTTGTTTTTTTTTTTTTTTTTTTTGTTTTTTTTTTTTTTTTGAGCTCTTCAGGTGGGTTGGGAGAGGACCCTACCCTTTTTGAGGCATGACGCCTTGGCATATGCGGATGATTCCATCATCGATGATTGGCCAAATGTTCAATGTGCCATGACCAACCGATCCTCAGTGATCAGTGAGGTCTTTCATTTGGTTGTAACATGGCCTTGAGGTTAATTGAGTGCTTGAAATGAAGGATATCAGGCTCAAAATTTTCACATGTGGGTGATTATTTGGCATAAGCTCCATAGGCTAAGTAGTCGCTCTCAATCAGGAAGGACTTTCTCAGGACAGTAATGTAAGGATATGGGTTTCCTCAGCTTACGGGAGGATATTTTCTAAAGTCAAGGATTACACTTCATCAAAAGCATTTTGGTTGCCTTCCATGCTCAGCTATATCCTCAATTTGAGTCCATCTCTTGAATTTTTCCCATTTCATTTTTTTGGGCTTTTATTTTGATTTTCTTTGGCCTGCATTTCTTGATTGTTTCAGGCTGAATTTTTCTTTTGCCCTTTCTTTGCTTGGGACTTCATTAGACTTGACTGGCCCATGACTTTTATCATTCGATTTGGGCTCTTTTCTCAATTTTTTTTTTTTTTTCAATTAGAGACTCATTTGATGGACTCAAATATTGGAAGTTACCTAGCATAAGGTCCTTCTAACCATCTAACCTACCCTAGTGTGAGGGGTAATCCTTGGTTGGGTTAAATCAAGAAGAGAATTCAACAGACTCAACTGGGCAAGCAGGGGATATTTCTCTGTAAGTGGGACGGTAGTGAAATGAATGCCTTTCTCCATCATCTTGAACACTTACTTCTTAGCCTTAGGAGCTTATGTACCAAATTATAAATTCGGGTGAGTTTTAAAAAACATTTTCTTTTTGGCTCAAAAGGGCTATCAAGTGATATAACTATTTGGATAGCTGAAACAAATGCCTCCATTATTTCAAATCTAATCAATTGGTCAATGGAACTTGAACATAAGGTCATTCGCTGATTCAGGGTCCACACCAATCTTGGGTAGGACCTCCCCAGGGGGGGTTGATTATTTAGAATTGAATGTGCATTTTGCAAAAGTGGTTAATGTTTCAAGAATGTGGAGTTGTTGAGATGGGATATCATGAGGTGAGTGTTTGGGGATCACATGCCCCTTATTCTTGTTAAGCGACAACCACAACTCTTTTCCCACAAAAGGGGTTTTGGCATTGACTTTCCACTCTTAGAAGATGCATGTGCTTTAAAACACAGATTTTCATGATTTGATGTTTTGATTTGAACATTTATGCTTTGATCTTATTTTGAAAAATCTCTCTTTTCTTTTTGAAAAATGTGTACAAGATTGCAACAAACCTAAGCCAAGTAGAATGAGATAAGGTTTTGTTGAGACAGTGTTTGGGATGTAGTGACAAGGCCAAACTTGGGTTCCAGTGTTTCAAATGGATGGCATTCCCAATATCCAAAGGCTTTCGAAAAGATCCACTTAGGAGATGGAGCTCTTCCCTTCGTAAAGAAACCTTAGGTGATTGATTCCACGCTTGGTATACTTCTTGGGATGAAGATTTTCTAGATTCTTGTAAGGCACAAGTAACAAACTTCATTTTCATGTCAATCGGTGAAATGACATGTCAAGGCAAACACGTCACATTAAGGATCTAAGAAGGGCAACATGAGAATGACAAGAGGGATGTTAATGCAATTCCCTAAAATTTTGATGGGGCACTGTCGCCTAGATGTTGAACAGGTGAATGGTTCTATCACAAATACTCAGATGTCTGGTCGTCAATATTCTTTGAAGAATGAGATGTGAATGACGTCTCTTTGGCTTGATTAAAGCATGTCCCTGAAAAGGAAATTGATTGAAGGGAGCTAGTGACATGTCCAGGCTATGACAAACCCGATAAAATTGGAAGCATTTTGGCTCTTATTCGACCAAATTTAATCCCTTTACTCTTCCTCCATGGCTCACATGTGGGCACTTACTATAAGCAAGTTCTGACGTTGTACTGCTGAAGTAGTTAGAGCTGATTTCTCATGGATTTGAGATTTGTCAAGTGAATAACCATGACTGAGGTAGTCCTGATACCGTTGGAATGATCCTAAGAAGGAAATGGTCCGAGTTAAATGAATGCTTTGCTCATGGCAAGATTTGATAAAATTGGAGATAGTTCATGATTCCCCTTGAATGTAGGCTTGGTTCGTCTTTCTGTATTGTCAACGCGGAAGTCGGGCTTCCAAGGAATACTTTGAGCAAGCAAAAGGATCTTCTGATGGCCTTGCAAAGAAATTGCGACTGTGGTCCTCGCTAAAATTCAAGATGCTGTTGAGGCTATTGAAAAGAAGTCCATTCTGTAAGGTGGAAAAGGGGAGACCGTGCTAAAAAGTTTGCCTCAGTGTGACGTTTTCCATGGTCTCTTAATCGATTTAACAACTTGGTGAGATTTTCAGTTGAAGGGTGTAAGGATTAACATATCAATATACCTAAAGACATCTTAGAATATTTGGAGAAATAGAGGATTTTGTTTAGAAAGACCCAGAGAAAGGAAGATCTTTTTCTGAGGGGAATCTGATGGAACTCCCTAATCTACCCAAAAAAGGGGAAAGAAGATTTTGTCATAGGGGATACCCAAGGGAAACACCTAGACTACCCGAAGGCAAGATGACTTTTTTCTTGAAGGGAACTTGAAGATTTTGTCTTAGGGGAATACCCGAAGGAAAGACCTAGACAACCCGAAGGTAAAAAGAAGACTTTTCTGAGGGGAAGACTCAAAGGAAAAGCCTACTGAGGCAAGCTGATGCTAATGAAACTTGAGCCAATTGATCTTGCTTGAGAGATGTGGGGTTCTCTTCACCCTTTTGAGATACTTTGACAAAGGATCTTGCCAACTATACGGATCAACTCTGATTTTTGGCAAAATTCTGCTTCTAGGCTTGTGGTAGCTAGCCTTCATGGATAATGTGGAGGTTGCACAAGTTGGATTTTTAGTGGTCTTATAGGAATGTGACCACTAAAAATCTGCCTCAGTATCATAATGAGAATAGCTAAATCCATGAGTCTCCCACCAAGATTGGAATCTTGAAGCTGTCGTTCGTTCATTATTTTGTGCTTGGGATTAAATTTGGATCATGTCCTTAAGATTTTGGTAACGCTCGTGTAGAAATGTTGGGACTTTCCATATTTTACCCTATTGAGTCAACCATGGAAACAAAGAGGGGAGGTTAGAAACCGTCCAAGAAAAACAAGCCCTAATAGAACAAAATATTATACTAATAAAAAGGATCATCATCGCGCATGGCACTCAGGTAGTGTGCTTAGGGCTCAGGAAGAGTCTCAAAGCTTAATTACAAACTGAATTAAAATTGTCTCATGCTCAAACGTAATGACATAAAGGAAACAGGAAATACAAGAATAACAAAAACATAAAGATAGTGAGATGATGTTTGGTGTTGGGGACTTCTTCCACAGCATATGGCCAACTTGGCGTTGCCTTAAGTTGGGTGTGCTCTTATGAAATGTGGCTCGATTGTCCAACTGCTCGAGTGTATAAGCTCAAGCTTTTAAGGATCAATTCTAGACCTTGATTTCCTTGTAAGGACCGTCTCAATATCTAGTTCTCCAGTTGATGTGGACATATGCACTTCAGGCTCTAACAACCTACCTTTGATAAGACCTTGAACCTTCTGTTTGAGTGGCTCGCACATGTCAGTGCAGTGGCCAACCATCGCTCTATGATAGTCGCAATGATTTTCAGAATTGTAAGTCTCTGATGAAAGTTTTGGTTAGATCTCAGATGCCACCAATTCTACCTAACAGTATTGGTAATAGCATGGATAACGGGACTGACAAAAGGTCGAAGGCAGTTGTACCACTTGATTGGGAAATGTCGCTCCCTGGATTGCCTTTGTTCAGTAATAGAGAAGGATATGATACTCCATGAGGATATGGAGCCGTAGGGAGGCCTGTAATGAATGAGCCCTCTTGTCCTCTGTTCTTGATCAACACATTAACCAGACCCTTACAACTCGTTGGAGATGAATCGGTGAGTGTGCCATTTTCAAATTGAATGATGTTATTGTCGATCAGGCCTTGAATCGTCCTCTAAGGGGCTTACGCTCTTCTAGGCTATGTCCTGGGCAACCAAAGTGGTGCTCACATGTCTTGAACGAGCCAAACTCACCTGGAGGGGAATTGATTATACGTCTCAGCAAAATTAGGGCCACTAGGTGTTCTTTCAACAATATATGATATAATTGTGAAATCGGCATAGCAAGGGGAGGAAACTTTTCTAGTGCCTCTTGGACTTGTCGGGCTGGTACCATTTGCCTTGTAGGAGCGACATCATTTTGCTTGGATTGACTTTGCCTTGGTTGGCTCATTCCTTGAGGGGTTCAGATTGTGGGAGCCATGTGACTCTTTTGCCTTTAAGACCCCTTAGATCTCTTTCCAACATATGATCTTTCATTGGCATGTCCTATAGATGCTAGGGCATCCACAACATCAACTCCACAGGTCAAGTCACTCATTGAGGTGTCAATGCAAAGGTCAATCAGTCGATGCACAAGGTGAAGAAGTCTATCCTGCTGATTTTCCAAATGCTCAATCCTTGAATTCAACCCAGCAAGTGTAAGCTACCCGTCAGAGGCCATACAAGACTCAACTTCTTCTAATTTTCCCCACTAAATAATTCCTACATCAATTAGGCATTGGAGCTCCTTGTTGAACTTGTCATAATCTCCTAACGAGTGTCCCCGTGCTCCTGAATGGTATTTACAAGTCTCACCCATATTTACTTGCTTTTTCAATTCCTTTGGGCGTATGTACCCTAGATCCACTAGAGCCACAAAAAGGTCATCCAGGTACCTATGTAGATCTTCTAGATCAGGACAATCATCCTCCTTTCTTATTATTGCATTCACTCCTCGCCATGAGCATCAAAGGTCGTGGTGGTGGCAACTTTGGGCTACATAGCATCCTTGAATAATAAGGCACCGCTATGAATCAGGCTTTGGATCTTATGCCTTAATAGGCGACATTCTTATGTTGAATGCCTTGGAGCATCATAGTGAAACTTACAAGTCTTTGAGGGGTCGTAACCTTATGGAAGATTGGTGACCGGCTTAGGGACGACTAGAGTGATTAAGCCGGCATTTAAAGGAGAGGAATATAACTCGGTAACTGACATGGGGAAGTGGTGGGACTTCTTTGGCTTCTTCCCTAGATTCCCCATGAGATGTGAATTTCCTTTGGCCTTTCGGATGGGTAACGACTTAGCCAATTGTACCCCCTATCCTCAGCCACCATATGAACATCTCCTTCTTCGACCTTGGTGTCACTTCCCTTGAGTTGTTGTTCCATCAGAGAATAGAGGATAGTCAGGTCAACGATCTTCTTGGTCTTAATACCCTCATCGATACGCACCCCAATAAGAATCTGGCTAGCAAAATGAGTGACTTGGGCGTTGATCATCTTCTTATAGTAAGGAGGCTTGAGGTTGTCAATGAACCATTTGATCATCTCATTTTCCATCATGGGAGGTTGCACTTGTGCGGCTAGCTCACGCCGCCTTTGGGCATACTCTCGGAAAGATTCCCCATTCTTCTTTTCTATCCTCATAAGAACTATGCGGTTAAGAGCTATCTCGGTGTTGAACTTGTAGTATTCCAAAAAGTAATTGGCCATCTCCCTCCAGTCGGTGGTCTTTTTGCAGTCTCATGTACCATATTACTGCGGGGCTGGTCAAGCTATCAGGGAAAATCTGGCAGAGTAGAAGGTGATTATCCCCATAAGGAGCCATCTTCCTACAGAACATGCGCAAGTGGGCGCATGGATCTCCAGTACCATCGTACTTGACAAACTCTGGTGCCTTGAACTTGGGAGGCATAATGACCTAAGGGAAGTTGGTCAGACTGTCTAGATCAACGCTTTCATGGATGCTGGAGCCTTCAATGATGCGAAGCTTCTCGGCTAGAGTTTCCACTTGTCTCTTGACTTGGCCAATCCCAGATTCGGGGTTCTTATCCTTAGAAAGATTTATTTCCTGGTCATTGCGCTGGGGCGGTACATAGTGACCTCGTTCCTATACTGGTGAAGACTGATTTTCATTATTAGTTTAGGGACCCCCTTGATTATGACCAGAAGACTTTAGTCCTCCTCCTACAACTAGTTGTTGCACCATGCGCATCAATTCTAACACTTGCTCTTTTAGAAGAGCAACCTCCTGAACAGTTTCCTCATGGGGAGAAGTACCACTAGTAGATATCTCTCTCTTGTGAGACCTAGTGATAATGGGATCACGGTGTGGCGATAGCATAGACTGTTTCTTTTTAGCAATCTTTTGATCCTGAGAAAGTGAGAAGTGAAAGAAATGGGGTGCATTTAACAAAATGGAAACACAACACCAAAATCAAGTTAGTTTATGCTCTTGGTATTTAACATGCACCTACCATTTTCAGAAAAAATTGGCTTTGCACCCTTGATCAGGTATTTATCATGGTGAATTTCTACTATGATGCAAGATTAATGCACAAGACTAGCAAGTAACCGAAACTTTCATGATATGTTCAACAATGCGGGAAGGACCCTTCCTTTGATTACATGTTTGTACAAACTTTTCTTTTACAATGCTTGGTTCAGTGGCTCCAATAATGGGCCTTTTACAATACAAGAAATGTGACTGTGAGGGAAAAAACTCGGCCTCTGACAACGTGAACTTCTCGAGGAAGCTCTTGGATAGCGTGGATCTCTTAGACCTTTGGATCTCTTGAAGGAGCTCTTGGGTTCTGGACATCTAGGACCTTTGGCAATCTTGACATCTTCACAATTTGGACAGCATAGATCTCTTGGACCTTTGTATCTCTTGGAGGAGCTTGGTCTCCTAGCAACCCTTTTTTGGATCTTCCTTGTGAAAATTCTTGGACTCATGATATCTTGACAGTTTTCTGGTAGCACCTCCCCCTTGGATGGAGTTTTGGTTACTTGCCACAAATTTTATCTTTTCACAATTAGGTGACGGAACCAATTAGTGTATGCATGAGTGCCCTTGTAGGTTTGTAAACCCTTAGGGATAGGGTATGATCTAATATGTATAAGCAACGGGGTTGCTTCTCCTAGGGGTTTAATCATGGATACTGTGTATGCAGGATAGAAGGAACCTGGAGTAGAGCACAATTTCTTTAGCGCAAGTAGAAAGGGTGCACCTGTTACAAGAAACTTTCCCCTGACCTCTAGCCCTAGAAGGGTATCCTTTCCTAGGTTTGGATGTTCACTTTTTAGGCTTTTCCTAGTCTTGATGGGCTTTGGCTTGATCTAGTCCTCACGGGTTTGACATAACTAGGCCAACTGTATGCAAAGGCTTAACTGGTAGGTGGTTCCTGTCCTAGGGTACTTAATCGCTATACCCCTCATTTCATGGAAGTTACGGGGTAGGAAGGATCGAGGGGGCCTTTTCAGCTACTCCTGTCCACCCATGGACCTAGAAGTGCCTACTTAAAATCCATTTATGAATTTGACAAGCTAAACAGTCCAATCCTTGGACGAGTAAATGCTGGAAATGTCTTCCCCAAAGACAAATAAAGGACCGTGCAACCTATGGACGAGGGATAATGCAAGCTATAAGTCAAATTTATAGACAATAAAGCTAGCAAAAGAAATACCATTCATAGATGAGTTATACTTGTAGAACATAAAGAATGGTAGAAGTGTTGAGCATGAAAAATTTATCCTAACATGGATGATGTAAACAAAGGAAATTCGTTCATACAGTCAGGACAAGATAAAAGGTCTTCATAAGTGGACGGACCACACTTAAAACCATAGAAATAACATGGACAATATAAATAGGAAAAACTCGTTCGTACAAAAAGCATATAGCATGTTCAACACTAAATGAAGAATGAAAATGAAAGTAAATATTCATTCATAAAACATAAAAAAGGGGTAGACGACTGTCATCGAAAAACCCTTGAGTCATTCAAAGCCAATGAAGGCTAAAACAACGGGCACTTCCAACAAGCTATAAAATAAAATAAATTTTCTTAAAAAGAGAAATAAATTTATTGGGATGGGGGCATTGCCCCTAGACTTTGGGTCGTTCTTGTTGGCATCAGTGGCGTCCTGAGTAGGTTTAATAGAAGCATCGTCCATGATGTTAACATACTTTATGCTTGTCTGAGGTAGAAAACTCTCTAATGCATTGGGAGTCTTGAAGGAGTAAAAGTCCATTTCAGGGTAGGCCTCCTTGGCATCAGAACGGAAGTCCTTATAGCTAGCAGAATAATGACGATCCAGACGTATCTTGAACTCGTTTGACTTCATGAAGGTTGCAATGGCTTCCTTCTAAGCCTTTTCCATAGATGAGGTGAACCCTTGAACCTTCACCACAAGGTGACTGATACGGGTATCCTTCTTAATGGAGTTTGCCTTGAGTTCTTCCACCTCATCCTTTAACTTTCTCTCAATCCCTTGTAGATAAGTAAGCTCCTTAGTCAGCCTGATCACTTCCCCCTTCTTCAAAATAACTTTGTTGTTCAGCTTTTTACTCTTCTCGTTGGCAGCCTTAGCCTCATCACATAGCTCCTTGGCTTGGGTGGACATAGTATAAAACTTTGACATGGCCTGAAAAATAGATGGACGAAGGAGAGTTAGAAATTTTCCTTAAATTTCCTATAAAATAAAATAGGGATAGTAAAAACTACATACCTTGAGTAGTTCATGGATGGCAGAATGCTTAAAGTCCTTCACTGACATATTATAGCATGCATTCACCTCATTGTTAGTGATGAGTCCCTTGAACATCCTCCAAGCATAACCCTCATCTAGTACCAAGTTGGGAGGACTCTTGGTTTGTTCTGAAGGATGAGTCCTCTGAGGAGCTTTGGATGCAGGAGGAGGAAGGTTCTTAGGCTGGACGAATGGGATAGTCTAGGCGGGCACCAAGTTCACTACTGAGTCATCTTAGTCTACTGTCGTGGAAGGGAATTTCTAAAACTTGGGAAGAGGAGTCTTGCCAGACTTTTGCTTCTTTGAACCTCGATGACTTGGAAGGTCACAAAGGTCAACAGAGCTAGAAATGCCCTTCCTTTTCCCAGCCTAGACGATAGGCTTCTGGACGACCAAGGGAGTTGCATTGTCTTGGACCTGGATGTCCTCTTCACCCTCGGTGCCACTGGTAACAGCTTTCCCCTTGTTTTTCTTCATAGTGGCTAACCCTATAATGAAGAAGATAGAGTTAGTAACATAAAAAATAAAAAAATAAAAAAAATAATAAAAAAAATAAAAAGAAAAGAAGGTTGGACGATGCTTACTTCGACGAGTGGTTTCCTTGTGGGCAAGGTTTTTTGTAGTAGGCTCAGGACCAAGTCCCCAAAAAGCTAGATGACTGAGGGTTACCAAACGATGGAAGGACCTCTCAGGGTAAGCACGAGCTCTATCAATGCGCTCCAAGTAAAAGTTGTCAAAGTGTGGACAAGTAATAGCTGCACCAATATAAAAGACGGTTAGATGAGAAAGAGTTGAATAAATTAAATAAAAGAAAGGAAGAAAGACATACCCTCAGGACAAAAACGACCTAAGGCACTGGTAAAAGGAGGAAAGGGGGTGTTATTTACATCAATTGGGTTTCAGAGGTTCTGGAGGACGAGGAAGTCCTTTTGCTTTGGCTTTGGCTTGAGCCATCTTTCTCACTTCCATCTTTAACAAATCATCATCAGTGGGCTTGTAGCTTAGCCCAAAAGGTGGTGTGGCAGTAGGAATCATTAGGACCTGAACAGTTGGCTTTCTCACAATTCTCCTCAAATTCATCCTCGGAAGGTAGTTCATTCTCCTCATCATTGCTAACACATTATTGTTACCATAAGGAGCAAAGTCCATTGGGATCATCTCAACTTCTTCTTCTCTCTTTTCAAAGCTAGGCCTCTCAATCTCAAAGCCATCTAAGGTCAATGGCTCTTTCTTAGAATCAATACTGTAAATAGGCTTAGGCACAGTCAGAGTATCCGTATATATGGTCACAATAGCTCCTTCATGTGGAAACTGAACCTTTTGATATAGAGAAGAAGGTACGGCCTCTGTGTAATGGATCCATGGTTGCCCAAGGAGCATATTAAAGCATGAGGCTATATTAGGGACTTGAAAATCCACCTTTTTGACCATCGGTCCGATGGTGAGCTCTATTGTCACGGTTCCTAAAACCTCTCTTCTACTGTTGTTGTATGCCCTTACATGTTGATTAGTAGGCACGAAGTCTTCAATATTTAGACCCAAGCAGCTAGTAGTCTTTAAAGGACACATATTCAGAGCACTTCCATCATCTATCAAAACCATCGATATCCTCTTCCCCATGGCAACTACAGTAATATGCAATAGGCCGTTGTGGTGCTTCCTTTTCTTGGTCAGATCCTAATCAGAATAGGAAATTGTAAGTTCCCTATTTATGGACCCAATCATAACATTCAGATCCTGGGAGGTTGTGGTTGTAGGGACTTGGATTTGGTTGAGAAGGTCTACTAGATTTTGGCGGTGTTTGTATAAGGCCATGAGTAAACCCCATAAGGATATGTTGGCTTGTGTCTTCTATAGTTGCTTGAGGACCTCATCTTCTTCGGTAGGTGTTTGTTGGGTAGATCTATTCAGGGCTTCTACCAAGTTGTCAGTCTACAAATGTGGGGGTTTGAAGTGTCTCCTCCCTTGTGATGTGGGCGATTTTTGTTGGGTCATTGGGATTGGTGTCTTGGGGTTTGAAGTGTCTCCCCCCATTTGTAGATGTTAGATAATTTGATTGGGGTTCGAAGTGTCTCCCCCCATTTGTGGCTATTGGATAATTTGATCGGGGTTCGAAATGTCTCCCCCCATGTGTGGGTGTTTGGACGTTTCCTTGGGGTTTGAAGTGTCTCCCCCCGTTTGTGGATATTGGATAGCTCTCGGGTTTTGGTACTTCCTCATTCCATATGTCATTTCCTGTGTTGGTAGTAGATGTTTTATCCATTAATTCTTCCCATGTCATCATAAAGCATTCAGGTAGGTCATAGATCAGGTTGGACGGGTCTTCCTTACTTTCCCCTTCAGTCATCAAGCAATTAATCCTTAGTCCTTTCCCAGAATTATGATTGGGCAAGGGATTGTTGGTGATGCTAGGCCTTGTAGGCGATGCAATCACCTTGTTATCCATTAGGTCTTGAATTGCATGACAAAGGCAAAAACAATAGTCAGTATCATGGCCAGAGCCTTGGTGATAAGCATATCTCTTATTCATATTAAACCTTGAGGGCAAGGGGTTTGGAATTGGTCTTGGGTCTAAGGGTTTCAATAACCCTTTTGCTTTTAGTTTGTCAAACAATCGGCATATAGGCATATACAATTCATGAAATTCCCTCATAGGTCTAGGCCCTTGTGGTACTTGCACAGGTGTAATGGGCGCAATCAATTGATAAGGATCATTTTAATGGATGTTGGAAATTTTTGCAGCCTTAGAATTAGGTCCTACATTCCTTTTAAACCTTGGTGGGTCATCATTCTTTATAGTGCCATTGTTTATTACATCCTCAATTTGGGTTCCAGCAGCAATCAAAGCTTTAAAATTAGGAAAATATTGTGCAAACATGTACTTGTGGTATACAGGTAATAAATTCTTTACAACCATGGCTAACTGTTCTTCCTCACTCAGCCTATTCATCATCTGAGTTGCCTTGGCTCTCCACTTGGTAATGAAAGTAGAGAAGGATTCTTTCAGCTCTTGCTTGGTGGTCTCGAGACCTCTCCTTGTAATGTCCACTTCTATATTGTACTTGTATTGCTTGTGAAACTCTCGATAGATGTCCTCCCAACTTCTTGCTCTTGCATCATCCAGATTGAGGAACCACCTAAGAGCGGCTCTAGTCAATGTATTTTGGAACATCTGAGCCAATACTTCTTCAGTCGTGCCTAAGGGCTACATAGGCTTCATATGCATTGTCAGATGGGACTTTGGGCAACCTATCCCGTCAAACTTGTCCAAGGTTGGCATCTTGAACTTGGGTGGTAGTCTCATATTATGGAAAAGTGAGAGGGAATCATAGTCCATAAGGTCCTCCATCTTACGGGATCTTCTAATCATCTCCTCCATTTCATTCATTCTCTCGTTGATCTTCTTCTCACTTTCTATGGCTGGCAGATCATGATCTGTCTTGTCCTCCTCTTGATTACTCTTCAGATTCTGAAATTGTTACACCTTACAGTTCATGTCTTCCCTCAGCTGGATCTGACTAGCTACCATGGTGTTGAGTAGCTCTATGGGTGTTTTCCTTCTTCTACCATAGTGTTGGGAGCTTCAGACTTCTTATAGCTTGAATTGTCTTGTAGGTTGAAGATGGGGTTGTGATGTTGCAGCAACGAAGTCTCTTCTATGCTTGAAGGATTCAATATTGTAATGGGAGTGACGAGCTTGGAACTAGAGCTATTGGCTTGAATGTCAGACTTAGGTTCTTTTTGCAGCCTTCCTTCTTGACCAAATTCTCCCCTAATGACAGGCCTGGTCAGGTTAATCAAAACTAAGACCCCATACACATCAATCGATCAACCAAAACAAACACACATAACATGCAATGCAATTTTAACTGGGGCTGACCTAAGGGTAGGTTCTAAGTCATTATGTTGTAGGGTGGGTTTGTTGTTTCATTGTTTCCCATAGCTAGGACGTTACACCTCCCAACTTGTAATGTAATGAACATTGTGTTGGTTTGAATGGCATGGTTTTTCCTTTACAGTCAACAGGAAATGATCCAATGACTTTAGGCTATGAGTTGGTGAGTTCCTCGCTGGGTACCCGAATCTAATGAAGACCAGTGATCCATGGTTACTACCACCACAAATTGTTGAAAGGGGTGCATACATTTTGTTTGGATGGCACACACTATGACAGTTAGGGAAATCTTTTAACAAACAATACACATAACAAAATATCATATACATCTTATCAAACATAAACTAACAAACAAACAACAATGTCAGGCAAGACCATGCAAATTAGGGGTACACATTTGGTCACTTAAGTCTAATACAAAGCTTAGCCCTCAACATCCCTAGCGGAGTCACCACTGTGAGAGACCGCCAAAATCAGTGGTGCCTCTCAAAAAAGAGATTTGGGTACTTTTTAGGGCATCTCTCTTTTTGGGTAAGTGATGTGGAGTCACCGCTTATTTTTTATATAAAAAGAAAAGAAAAACTAAATAAAACTTTACATGCCTAAATTGTTTCATCTCATTGATTGAATAAAATAAAATACATGTTTGAAAAGCAAAAAATTACATGGCTTTGGGTCCTAGTTACAATCTACCAAAAATACATGGCTTTTTGTCATAGGTACATTGTACCAAAAATAAAATAAAGACTAGGCTTAGATCTACTTATCCAGAAACCTAAATTTGGAGGCTAGGTTACGGAATGGGAAGGTGTTAGGCACCCATTCCGCCCAGACAGAGTCTGGTTTTCTAGACTCTTATGACCTATGTACCCTTTTTATGCATGCTATGAATGATATGTTGAACATCTGAAACAAAAATTAAATCACATAAGTTTATTTATGAATTCATCCTCTTCTTTTAAAAAGAATTAGATCTGTTTTAGTGATGAAAAAAAATTTGATTTGATTCATTAAAAATACCAGATTTGTTTTGTAATAATAAAAAAAAAAAATGGTTTTTGGAGAAGAATTCAGATATGTTTTGGTGATAAAAAAAAAAAAAAAAAAGATTTTGGTTTGTAAAAAAAATCAGATTTGTTTTCGAGAATTTTAAAAAAATGGTTTTAACTTTGTAAAAGATCAGATCTGTTTTGTAATGATAAAAAAAATAGTTTTTGATACAGAAAAATCAAATCTGTTTCTATATGTTCAAAAAAATATGGAAAAGACTTTTTATGAAGAGAATTTCACTCATAACATAAATTTACACTATATGAACCAAACAAAACAAACAACCATAAACACAATCATGCATAATCTTTTTCTTTGTTTCAAAATCTGCATTTGTTAAAAAAATCAGATCTGTATCTGAGGAAGATACAAATCAGTTTTTGATTTGAAAAAAATTTCAATCTACATCTAAGGAAGATGCAAATCCGTTTTATTTGAAGAAAAATTCAGATCTACATCTAAGGAAGATGTAGATCTGTTTTTATTTTAAGAAAAAGAATTGGTTATATGCAGATTATTGAAATTAAGAAAGAGACCACAACAATTGTAAAAAAAAATCAAGATCATGCTTTAACAAGACAATAATTGACAATTTATATTGTAGATACTAAAAAGAAAATGCATACATCATTATAAGAGAAATACATGGAGAAAAGGAAAGGGTGATTGAAAACAACCTCTTGCATGGAGCACTTCTTGTTCTTGAGAGGATGTTTTAGGGTTCAAATAAATTTATTCAATTATATTTGAAACCTAAAGACCCTAATTTTCAATAGAAAATATTAGAGAGGGGATAGCAAATATGAGCAATTTGAGAGCCTAAAAGAGTGTGCCTTTTAGAGCGTCAAAAAGTGTGTTGAATTATGAGACCCAGTCTTTATTTATAGAGGCTGGAAAAATCTAAAAAATAGCTCAGACATTTAGAATGCGAATCGAGACTTGTGCTTTTGCGAAAAGGTCGAAAAGGATGTGCCTTATCGGCACCCAAAGAGACTAGGGCCAAAGCCCAAAAGGGTGCCATTTGGCACTTTTAAAGTGCCTTTCGGCACTCCAAAAGTGCCAAATGGTACTCTTGGGTGCCGAACGTACTTTTGTGTTAGTATGCATTTTGGACTCCCTTTTTAGGTTTTTTTGATCCGGTCCTTCCACCTAGACGTGTTTCCCATCCGTATTCTAAGATTTTTATCTCTTTTCTGGATAATTCAGGCTTTTTTAGGAACAATTATCTTGTAGATAAATACCCTAAAATAAATCTTGATAAAGTTCAGATTATCCACAATTTTATTGTTATCCAATCATCCCTTTTATTCCTATGCAAGCAATCCTACTTTAGACTTAATTGTCAACCAATCTCAAAATTATTTAATTAATTTTAATTGTTTAACCAATCAGAATTAATTTAAGTTAATTGTGTGTGGTCGACTCTACATAGACACAATGCATGTTAATCGCGCAAACTTGATCATGCAATATCTTTCGATCCAATTGTCCGATTTGGAAAACGGACACACCGTTGCGACCGTTAGAACCTCAAGATCATTTTTATGAGATGCAATGAATGAATTGATGCATGTAATGCAAGAATAAATCGATGTATGTAATGCAATCATGATTTTTAGGGTACATGAATGATCATTCCAGTCATTCTCCTTGATTAAATCTGTTGGAAAATCTAGTTTTGCATCTCATACAAAACACATAGCGGAAGAAACAAACACAAATCTACTTCTTTCATGAGAGATAACATGTAACCTTGAATTCTAGAACAAAGAATAGAAAGCGTACCTTGATGCAGTGAAATTCAAAACCAAGACTTGAGAATACCGTTAATCTTCATCTCAATTCCACATGATGCCCAAGAAGTGTGGTCTCTCAATCAGTCTTTTTGTATGTTGATTCTAAAAGAAATTTTTTCTTCTCATTGTAGAGAAAAACTGTTTTCTTTTCTTTTCATCATACGTAAATTCTAACTACCTTGGTAGTTACTTTATTTAATAACTCTTATTAAATAAAAACTGATTATCTAATTGGGTTAGCATTTTGGGCCTACCTAATTGGACTTTAGTTTATGGCTTAAGATGGGACCTAAGGGAACAAATAAGACTCTAGCTCCAATGGGCCTTGGGCTTTTCTGTCAACTCTTGACAAGTCCAAAGTTACCATTAATTATATTTAATACCATTATATAAATATAATTGCATTCTAGGCCTTATTAATAAATTATATCCCAAGACTCTAATGATATCATATGACCCCTCCATGAAATATCCATAGTGAACAAAGTCATAAAGAACTATCACTTTGTAAACAACTATTTTATCCTTGAGTACTTGGTTTAATCTTTTAGTTATTCACATTTATTGAAATCCAATTTCAATAAATATAAGCTTTAGTAACTCCTTACTAAAGTGGGCGCCCTGAATAACCAATTCCCATTAAACTTATCTCAAAGGGATACTTCGTGTCTCTATGGAAAGAGATTATGGATTCCATCTTGAGAATATGTGTTCCCTCAACACAAAACTCAACATACTGGGGTTTTGACCGTGAGTATTAGATCTCGCTCCTGATATATCAAAGTAACCTACATTTCATGATCGGGTTCACTACCCTCTTAGGATTAAGAATCTATGAAATTAGAAGTGGTGAGATTAATTATTCAGGTGACAGTTGTTGATTGAATAATTAATCTCATAGCGGTCCAGTTCAATATGCCTTAACCCTTAAGACACATCAACACATCAACTAGAAGTCTCCACTTCCATGATCAAGACAAACCATCTTAGTTGATGTGTTATAGTCTTCGCAGATGAAACGCCCAATTTCATCACCGACTACGAACTATATTTTGAGTTTACAAGGAACTTGTGATTTATTTTCACATACAATGCATCTCATGGACTATGATAATGTCCCATTAGTTCATTTATAAATAGTCTCATATAATCAAACAATTGAATTATTAATGACATGCCAACAAATTGGATTTTAGGGCATAAACCCCAACAAAATCATGGGTGCAAAATCGAGTGTCTAAAATATTGTTAAGGGGGGAAAAATGTAATTTTATTGAACAAAATTACTAAAATTAGTGTGTGTGTGTGTGTGTGTGTGTGTGTGTGTGTGTGTCTATATATTAATAAAAAATTGGAGGGGGCGGGGGGGAGGGGGGGGTGGGGGCGGGGGCATTGCCCCCCTAGTCAATATATGCCTTCATCCCTGTTTCCATCATTCCAACCAAACACCACGAGAGAAAACTCAAATATTTTCTATCCTCCCACTTTTCCACCATCTTCACTTTTTTTTTCCTTCCACTTTTCCACCTCTCCAACCAAACAGGCCTTTATTCTTAATTCCTTATAATTATGTACAATCGGAGTCTTACATGCAATTCTTCTCAATTCTCATCCTTCCATTCCATGGCCTCACTTACTTTACCAATGACGGCAAAGCTAATTCCTCTCCAATTACGTCTTCTTCTTCTTTCTCTTCAATCTCCTCTTCTTCTTCTTTTCTAAAAATCACAACAAGTACCATGGAAGGGTCGGAAGGAAAGAGAAGGTGAAAAAAATCGATATAAAATGAGCTCTTTGCTCTTGAATCAAAGATCTCCAATCCACCATCTTAGTCGTTAAAATTTCTCTAGCGCCGTCAAAACCTGCCTTCGTGCACCTTAAGTTCCTTTGGTTCCTATACTTTAAACACAATAGCATGAGGCTATGCAAAGCCTTCAATTGTGTAAAGCTTTTCACTTCTAATTCTTCTTCTTCTTTTCAAATGAAACTTCTTTCGTCTTTTCAAACACAAGTATGAAAAAACAAATAAACGTTGTTAAGGGCTCGATAGCTGTGTTTTTTAACTGGAAAAGCGTTTGAAATTTAAATGGAGTGCGTAAATGTTACTATTGACAAGTAACAAACCAATTTTTTGAAATTCAAATTAAATTTTGGTTCAAGTGCAAAATACATCCATAAAGTTTGGGAGTCCTTACATTTTACATTGAAGTTTTAGGTTTTGGATTTGAGTTCAAATTTGATAAGGTCATGGTGTAAAACCCTTATTTTCCCACTCCAATACTAGTTTGCCACATTAGACTTTTAAAAATGAGAATCTAAATACAACCACACACAATCAAATTCTCAAACACTTTGATCTAATTAAATAACCAGTAAATAAAAAAATAAAACCCTATATCCTTCTTGTAGCCAGAAGCTGTTGGGCTGCCATGAATCCGCTGTACCTAAAAGCATCTTCGACTATAGATACTGCATTTTGTACCCCTTACAACTCGGGCCCCTATTCCCCAATGTTGTTGAGAAATGTTAAAATTAAAAATATAACTTTTAATAAGCAAATAAATCTATTTTTGGAAAAATAAGGCCAAGGAAACCCTCGTTATGCACACGCAAGAATTGGCCTGAGCACACAGTTCAGATCTTGTGCACGCAACTTTTTGCATGCACATGAATAGCGAATTTTAGAAACTGCACAAGACAAGTTTTCTGCATTAATTTTGAGGTTTGGAATGAATCCCACATCGTCTAGAAGTTGTTCCAACCCCTTATTTTCACACTATAAGTAGCCTTACATGGTATACTTTCAAAAACACACAAAAAATCCCTCGGGAAAACATTAATATTCACTAGAAATAGTGAATCAAAGAGGGATTTTTTCACAAAACATCCTCAAGTCAATTTTCTTTTTGATTAGGGCCTTTTCTAGCCTTGATCTTCGACTTTAAGATTACTAATCACTCCTTTATTGAATTGTGAATAGATTTGACTAAGGGGAACGGTCAAAAATCAAGTTTGGAGAGCTTTTGTTTGAGGTATTAGTTTCAAACTTTTCTTTTTCTTTTCCTTTCCTTTCTACTCTTTAATCTTTTTGTTTGCCTTAGTTTCTTGTGATAATATGCTTTAATATGTTTATCTAGCTTAGGTTTAGATAGTGGTATGTTTTAAAAACATGTTAGGATGTTAGATTTCTCATTTTGAAATTCTATTGTATCTGTTGTTTTTCTAGGGTTTTTGGGCAAAAACCCATGTGCGCATAATCTTGCCTATGCAGGTAGGGTTGATTATGCACATGCAAGGTTGTTCATGTGTGCGTATGAACTTACTCAAATACCCTCATTTTTATTTATCTGTTTTTGCTTCTTCTTTTACATGTATACTTCTGTTTAGCCCCTTTTCCATATTTTTATTCTTTCAAAGTTTCTGTTTCACATGTTTAATTGCTTGTTTGCTTTCACATGTTAGAATTAGGGTTTTATTGTTTTAACGCTATGAACATGCATTCACATGCTCATGCATGATGTCATAGGTGCTGAGTTGCTGCAAAGTAAGTAAAAGATAAGTCATGCATTCACAATGTGCATGCATGGTTAGGTTTAATGATATAATTGTGATCTTGTTGCCTTGGAAGATGACATGTTTTGATTGACTTTGCTTCTACCTTTGATCTTAATACTCACATGTTTCTGCCTTGGATAGATGTGATGTGATATGATGATAGAGTTTATGATGAAGCATGTTTAGATGTATGATGATAGGATTTGTGATGTGATGAAGTATGATAGATGAATGTTAGGATGATGTGAGATGTCATGATAGATGAATGCTAGGGTATGCCATGATAGATGTATGGTTAGGGATGTTTGATGCCATGTTGATTGTTAGATGAATGATAGTGTGTGTGAGAGTTAGAATAACAATATTGAGTGTGCCTTTAATAGGGCTAAGACATAAGACACAATAATGGGAAGCCAACCTTAGGGTTTGACGGTTTTGGGTGCCTAACACCTTCCTAAGGCCGTATCTTAACTCCAAACCCATATCTCTAGTAGTAAGATCAAAAGATCATTCCTCAAGTGGACGCTATATATATGGTTCCTAAACCATTGTAAAAACTAGGTGCCGACTCCCTCCTTGTGTCCACAATGACGTTGCCGGAATGTAGAATTTCCATCGGGGAGGCTTTCAAATTAGGAGATTGTGAGTAGTGACTACTAGATCTGCTAAGTAAGTCAATAGAAATATTGCACGCCCATTGATTCACCATAAAGAAAAGAAGTCCACGAAATTTATGTTCTTATTTGACATTGAAGAATGAGATATAGTGCTAGATTCTAGTCGTGCCACCACCGACTTCAAGACTTTCCTTTAGAAGCTGATATTTTAGCTGGGTATTGACATTTTTTTATGCTAAAGTTCAACTGTGTAAATTCCATTTCTTTCATGTGTAAGTGTGAGAATTTATTTATGTTTTTTTGATTCTGAGATTTGATTCAACTTTGCTACCATCAACGATAATGATCCCACTTGTCTTTTAGTCTTGTAGAACCGGCTGCCCATTTACGCACGGAGTTATTTTTGTTTGTTTGTTTTTTTTTTTTTTATTTATTTATTTATTTATTTATTAATATTTGAATACATTATAGGGGACTATGATAATGTGTGTTAGTCAATACACTTTTATGTGAAATCATTTAAAAAAATTTGATGTGGCATCACTTTATTAGAGGGTGTAAACACCTATGGTTGCACCATGTCTTTGTTGAATTTATTCTCTTTGGATTTTATCCCTAAAAGCTAAATGTCATTTGCACCGACAGCTTCTCTATTAGTGAAATTGGCTACACAACCGTTAAATAATAACACATTGGCAACCCAAGCACATTCAAGGCTTTTTGTCGATACTGTATTTTGTTCGGTCTTGATTCATGCATCAAAACAAAAACAAAAAATAATAAAAAAATTCAAAAAGGGTGCAAAATTACAAATTTCAAAGCCAAAAAGGGTAAAAAATAAATATAACATGATTGGATGTTGGATCAAATGGTGACAACATTTAAAAAACTCTTTTTATAGCAATTAAGGCCAAAATCCTAATTAGGTATGGTTGAAAAGTTGACTTTTAGATTCAACCATCCGATCACGTTGAATTTTGGACTGTCTCGTAGGGCATATTTTTCCTTTCGAAATGATAGTTTACAGGTCAAAATCAAAGTTAAAACGGATGAGATATCACCAAAATACCAAAAACCCTAATTAAATCCTCACTTTTTTCCTTTTTCTTTTCTTTTTTTTTCCAAGAAAAACAAGTATTTTTTTGCCCGACTTTGTGCAATAAATTATACTGATTGGTCAAGAACTGAAGCAATCTAGCTAGACCATCTTGAAGAACAAGGTCTTGGACACTTCTCATAAAAAGGGCTCGAAGATATCTACCCCGGATTGGAAGAAACAAATTTTTTAAGGAAAATCGTCACAGAATTTTTCAGCATTGCATCACCTTCCTTCCTACTGCAATATCTTGAT
This sequence comes from Quercus lobata, assembly GCF_001633185.2. Lineage (NCBI taxonomy): Eukaryota > Viridiplantae > Streptophyta > Magnoliopsida > Fagales > Fagaceae > Quercus > Quercus lobata. Next base: position 61,106,758 of record NC_044913.1, read on the forward strand.
GACCATAGCTCCAAATCAAGCAAGGTTAGGACTATTGGAAACTAGATATCTAGAGCTGTCCAAAAATGCCTCTAAACAGCTGCACAAAGATCAGACCAGAAAATGAGAAAAAGACAAAAAAAGAAAAGAAAAGAAAAGGCCTATGAGGTGGCAAAAGTGAAAGGCTAGCTAGGTCTAACATGTTAACCTAGCTAGCCTCCCATTTTTTTGCTTCATCCCTTATAAATAACCCCTCATTTTTGTAAAAAATATAAAGAAAAGTGAAGAAATATAGGGAGAAAAATAGAAAACGAGTGAGAAAATTCTGGAAAAAACCCTAATAAAATCCTCATTTTTTTATAGGAAAAACATGTAGTTTTTTTCCTGACTTCATGCAATAAATTGTACCGATTGGGCAAGAACTGAAGTAATCTGGTTGGACCATCTTGAAGGAAAAGGTCTTGGATACTTCTAATAAACATGGCTTGATGATATCTACCCCGGATTGGAAGATACAACTTTTTTAAGGAAAATCGTCACAGAATTTTTCAGCACTACTCTACCTTCCTTCCGAGCACAATATCTTGACAACTGTAGCTTCAAATCAGGCAAGATTAGGACATTGGAAACTAGACATCCCGAGCTTTCAGGCATAAAAAGTTTGAAGAAAAAAAAGCTTAAAAAAGCCTCTAAATAGCTGCGCAAAGATCAGGCCATAAAATGGGAAAAAGAAAAAAATGGGCCGATGAGGTGGCAAAGGTGAGAGGCTAGATAGGTGTAACATGTTACACCTTGCTAGCTACTAGCCTCCCATTTTTTGGCCTCATCCCTTATAAATACCCCCTCACTTTTGTAAAAAAATATAAAGAAAAGTGAAGAAAAATAGGGAGAAAAATAGAAAAAGAGTGAGAAAATTCTGGTAAAAAGCCTTAGAAATTTTGAAAAACTTTCTCTCTCCTCTCACTCTCTCTAGGAAATCCACCACAAAAAAGCCTCTTCCGTTTTTACTTGTAATTTTGTGTGTAAGCTTGTAGGGATGGGGTAATTTTTCCACAACTACACCCATCCCATTTATTTCTTTCTCTCATGTAAACATCATCTTTCCATATATAAAATAATTTTCTATATCTTGTCTATTATTCATATTTGCTTTAAATTCCTATGTTGTTATGTATATATCTCTCTTTATCTTTATATTCATATTACTATTGCTTGTTTGTGATATTGTGTTGTTTCCCTAGATGGGTATTGGACCATCTCCTAGGATTTGTATGAGAAGTACCCTTAGGGGGAAGAAATCCCATCCCACCTAGGCATCTAGGGTTTTTATTTTCCTTACTTTACATTTATGTCATCCACTTTATTTTCAAGTAATCCATTCCCCTTTACATTTATGTCATCCATTTTATTTTCAATAAATCCCTTCCCCCTTTACTTTTATGTCATCCCTCAAACAAAGCACAATATGGGTATGTCTCAAAAGAATGATTGATGGCTTAGAACTCCCATTTCTTTATGATGAAGCACCCATAAGGCTTGAAAGAGATTAAAATCTATTTAAGAGAGGCATAAAAACTTTCTTAATCAACCTTTACAATATTTCAGCTCTTTACTTTTATGCCATTTAAATTTTAGCACTTTACTTTTAATACCATTTAAATTTCTGCACTTTACATGCAATTTATTTTTCTGCACTTTATTATTGTTGTCTCTTTACTTTTTTCATTTATAATGTTGCCATAAAATAAAATTGCTTAGGTAAAACAACTTCTTTATACACTACTATAAGGAAATGCTTTTCAAAATCCTTTCCATCCTCTTTCTTTAAACAATAAAGTCTTTCAAATAAAAAATTGAGTTTTCTTTATAAATTCTGTGATTTTTTTTTTCCACTTTTCATCAAGTTAAGTGGATGGTGGAGGATTAGGAGATTTTTATATATGATATTTAATGAGGAAAACATAAATAGACATATAGCATTTGAAAAAGATATACAAAGTTTGTCTCTGAAATTGGCTGCTCTGTTTGTGGCTTTGCTGAGTGCAGCAATGCAGATTCCACTGCTAGCTTTCTTAACTTCAGCAATTGAGTCATTGACATGCCCATCTTATGTTCATTGTCTCTGCTAGTAAACATTGACACCTACATGTCCCTCCCATCTCTTATCACCATAGCAGCACAGAAGTGTTAATCTAGATGTGCAGTATCACAGTTAATTTTGAAAGAGCCAAGTTAGTTTTGGACTAGTTATCTCCCCATCATAAGATATGATCGCAGCAGCTGACATAATGAGAAGGTTTACTATTAAACTGACTTTTTATTTTTATTTTTCTATATATATATAGGATTATATATTATAAATTAATTTCCAATCGATGGGCCTTAGTATTTGATATTTTTTCACGGGTCTAACTCCTTCTATGGTACAAAAAGCTTTGTCTACCTTAATTGCATTTTGTGTTTTTGATACTGTTTGAATCAGCGTTCTTTACATTAGAATTGTGTTGGTTTGGTTAAATTCTCATGATACAAACCTACAGGGAAAGTGGCCAGTGACACACCTCTTATCTATAACCTTTTCCTGTCTAGTTTTATTAATCATTTTCTGATGAAGGGTAACGGTCAGTTTAGGTGCACATAGCTTATAAATGAGTTGCGTTAAAATTTCATTCAAACTTGACATTTGGTAGTATATACTTGTAGTAGAATGTAATATAAAAAATGATTGGTTTATGTATCTTGGGGTTCTTATGATTTTAAAAACTGTTTGTTGCAGGGAACGCAGTTGTCTTAGGTGATCAGATTGAAGATTGAAGAATGTAATGTATGTAACTACTTTGAGAGGCATGACATTGAATTTGCACCAATGAGAAAAAAGTGTAATTACTAGACTATTGGACACTAATGGAAGGCTGAAGAATGAAGCTGCAATGCATAAGAGAATCCCTAAGTGGCTTTGGTGATTATTAGTGGTTTCTTAAATCAATAGTGGGATTGCGATAGCCTTTTGTATGGGGTCCAAGTGTTAACGTTTAAAGTCATCTTTATTTGCAGTGACTAAATATGTAGGAATACTAAAAAAAAGGATTTGTAATGTAATGTATCTATATGTGAAAATTAGATGTAATGTAATATAAAAATGTTCACAACTATGTAATGTTCAACTTATGAAATTAATGGTAGTATATTTTCTCAAGTTTAGTAATTATCTGTTGCCATGCTCAAATTTGTATTTTCCTTTAAAAAAGAGCTTTTGGAACTTTTTGGAGCCAAATATCCTTTGATTTTATAGTTCATATAAATACAAATAACTGGTGTGATCAAATATTGATCTGCATCGTTTACATTAAACACTATTATGCTATTACAAAAATGTATATTGCAACCTTTGCTCCCTCGTCATGCCCACAAACGCCCTTTTAATCTTCTCTTCACGCACGATTGAACATGTTGATTTTGTTATTGATATTCAATAGAATCAATACCCACATTCCACTTCCTAATAGCAGCTGCATAGTCCCAAAGTCTCTCATACTGCTTCTCCTCAGCACCATGTATCATCTTGAAGGCCATTCTCTTAGCCTTGTAACATTGGTCCAAAGTCACATCAACTTCATGGTCCCTAAACACTGCACCCTTCAATGCATTTGCTGTCCAAGTATGATCATCTCTAAAGAATGGCAAATATTTATTGGCTAGCCACCTTGAAGAAATCTTACTATTCTTATGATCCTTGCCACACGTATGTATGCTCTTAAAACTTTTGATTTGAAAGGCATCTCCCATTTGTGTTTGGGATGCATGTATCTTCCAACCACATTTTTTTTTACATACAGCTGTCACTCTCCACTTATCATTGTGCTTATACTCAAAATCATGTTTTTCTTTAATACACCACTCCTTTAGTGCCTCCTTGAAGACTACATGTGATGCAAATTGTTGATCCTTCATTAGTTGTACATTCTCCATGCCAATGCGCTGGTTAAACTCAGGGAACCTAGGCCTTGAATTCCCTTCATCATCAGATGACCCTTCTGCACTCCTTAACTCATCACTATCCCCATGATCTGAGTCTCCTTCACCATTCCAAACTCCCTCAAGCTGCTTGCCCCCAATTGCTCTATTGATTTCATCATCCTCCATACCAAAATCTTCATTTATATCATCATCAGATTCAGAAAAATCACTCAAGTTGTAATCTTCGTCATCCTCCACATCAATTGGAACATTAACAATTTCAGATTGGCCATCAGCCTCAATAGAATCATATTGGGATTGAGGGGCTTGTACATTTGGCATAGAATGTGAATTTCCAGGGAGTGACAGTGGACATTCATCCATGGCTACAATACAAAGTTAACAAGAACGTTAATAGAAGAGCTAGAGAAAACAAAATTTAAAAAAAAAAATATATATATATATATATATATTTATATATATAGAGAGAGAGAGAGAATAGTGGGAAAAAAAATATAACAATTTGCACATGCACATGTGCATGATTGCTGCTAATTCAATTCACATAATTCAAAATATTACAATATGCATGGTTGCTGCTAATCAATATCATTGTTCACCATTTATAAATGGATTATGCACATGATCGATGATACTAGTTTCCATGGTGGTGGCTTAGCATGACCCACAAAATGCTGAATTAAAGACAGCTGCTGCCCCAAAGTTTCTAAAATACAAAAAAGACAGCTGCCCCAAAATGAATTGTCCTCTTAATGTCATTGCTTGGTTATGTATGCACTCTCCACTAAATGACAATGAATCGCTTTAAAATCCACTCTTAAAGGCAACTAGCCCAAAAAGAATTGTCCTAGGCTCAGCAAGAGTGGGGAATGTTTACTAGCAGAGGCAATGAAAAGGCAATGAACATAAGATGGGCATGTCAATGGCTCAATTGCTGAAGTTAAGAAAGCTAGCAGTGGAATCTGCATTACTGCACTCAGAAAAGCCACAAACAGGGCAGCCAATTTCAGAGACAAACTTTGTATATCTTTTTCAAATGCTATATGTCTATTTATGTTTTCCACATTAAATATCATATATAAAAATCTCCTAATCCTCCACCATCCACTTAACTTGATGAAAAGTGGAAAAAAAAAATCACAGAATTTATAATAAACTTTAGTTCACCGCAGTTCCAAACAGTTAATACAGGTCAACACAAGCTTTGCTAATGACATTATGACACTAATTTTGAAGTCCTCCATCCACCATGCTAATGTATAGTTGCATAAAGTGGTTGACGACTATTTCAAGACTTCAACAAGCATTTTTCTTTTTTTTTTTGATAGGTAAGGTTTCAACCTGAATTATATGTAATACAAAGTTTGTGTGCATTGGAGATCTTGGAAATCCACGTATATCTTTTTTTGAAAACATAAAAAAGATATCTGCAATTTGTATCTTCATTGATGCATGCAGTCAATTTCAGGATTCATTGTTTAAACCATTAGAGCAGTAGCTATATGTCTCTCAGGCATTTAATCAAACATCCAGTGAACAACACATGGAGATAAAAAAAAAAATAATAATAAAAAAAACAAGAATTTCACAGAGACCCAACCCAAAAATTAAAACAAACAAATAATTCTTACTATAGAAATTCTCACATGGAAATAGAAAACAAGTTCTTTGTGGATTTAAATAGCAATACGTAAGAGGTGAAAAACAAACATACCAGGTGGTACAACACCAAACCAAACTCACAGAGACCCAACCCAAAAATTAAACCAAACCAATAATTTCTATTATAGAAATTTGTACATGTAGATTAAAAAAAAAAAAGAAGTTCACTGTGGATTTAAACTCAGGGAACGAATGAAAGGAAAAAAAAAAAAAAAGACATACCAACGTAGAACGGTGCGGCGGAACCACCAAGGCACCGCCGGGACAAGGGCGGCGAGACGGCAAGGGAAAGATCACAGTGGCTCTGAACTGACTGCCTGAGCTCTTTCACTGCCGAACCTGTTTCTCTTCCCTCCTCTTTCTGCTGGGTTTTGGACTTTTGGGTGATTAAAGTTTGAGAATTAAAAGTCACGTGAGTCGCACATGCTTATTCCATTAGTGTTTTAACATGAGACTAACTGAAGTATTGATTTGGCAGTTTTGAATAGTTTAAGGAGTAAATTAGCCAATAAAAAAGTTAAGGGGGTCTTTTGACTAGTAGTTGAAAGTTTAGGGGGTGTATGGGCATTTTTCCCTCTTTTTTAAATGCTTTCCTAAAAAACCCCTTTTTGCAAAGAGTGTTTTTTTTTTTTTTTTTTTTTAAATCTGAAATTGATGTGTTCAAACAAAAAAATGTTTTTCTTTCTCTTCTTTCCCAAAGAAATCCATATTTTTGCCAAGAAAAAAAGGGAAATGTGTTTTTACCACATTGGAAAAATGTTTTCAAAAAGAATGTTTCATAACTTTTTTTTTTTTTTGTCTATATAAAAAAGAAAATTTTTAATTTCTTTTTATCACGTTGGAATTCCTTTTAAAAAAAAAGGTTTTATTTATTTATATTTTCCTCAAAACTTCTCAATAAAAACTTTTCTTTAAAAATGTGCTTCTTCAAAGCAATAAAAATAAGCGTTGTAAATATTTCTTCATGCATTCTAATTTTATGCTTTTCTTAGAATAGTTGTAGCTAATGATTTGTGTTCATGGCTCATTCCCTTGAGTCCTTGAACTCCCATCAAGCTTACATTATCCCTACCATTTTCTATGGCACTAATGCATTTTATTTGTCATCTTTTTTGCCTGATAAAAATGAGAAAATTGTAAATGACACCAAGGTCCTACTCGTCCAACTCCCTCCTTTTTTTATTTTTTATTTTTTTCATGTTGTAGTTTGTTTACTTAAAGTAATTACTATTCGCATGCTGTCTATAAATTAAATATTCTACTCACATGATTATTTTTGAATGTTCCCTCACATGCTACCTATGTATATACCTCACATGTTTTGATTGTAAATATTCATTAGAGTTAATGTTCACATGTTAGCTATATGGTAAACATTCACTCACATGTATATGTGTGTGTGTATTGTTTGCAAAAATCTTTTCAAAAAATCAAAATGCCAAGTATACTATTTATTTACAAAAATATAATATTTGAAATAAATTAAAACGAGGTACTATTTTCAAATAGGCGTTGTGGGGTGCCTAACACCTTCCCCACATGCAACCAAACTTTCGAGTCCATGATCTTTGGTTTGAGACTTTTTGGTTTTCCTTAATTAATAAACCCTTAAAATTTGGTTTAGTTAGTTAGGTAACCTAAAATGAATTAGACCTCTACATGACCAATCACACCTAATACAAAACCAATAGTTGAAGGCGACTCGTAAAATAAAAATAAGAAAAAGGTACTCATATACACACACCCCACTTTAGAGACACAAGCACACAAGATTCACGTCGCTAAGGACCCAATGTGCAACCATACCTGGAAATATTTTTTTTTATATTTTTAGGCATCCACACTTCCATCCCTCTTAATGTGAAAACTTGTAAAAATTATGATAAAATGCAAATTGCACCTGTACAGTACACCATCCAAGGCATGAGGGAATGTTGACATCGTTGGATCCGGACCCTACACATGGAATGGCTGTGAGCAAGGAAAAGGAAAGTCGGATGGGATAAGGGGGTTTCTAGTCCGTGCCAATGGCGTGATCACCTTGGGGGAAGTGAGATTTGCACCTAACATGGACACCTAGTACTCACAAAAGGAAGATAGTGATCCCCTTTGGTCAGAGGTTTGAAATCCTTCCCTCCCATTTGCTGTGCTTGTGCTGGACCATTGTTGGGGACATGTTCATTGCTCTCAAATCCCCTGATGTCCCTTTCCTTGTCCAAAGTTTGCTCCCCACATAGTGGTAGGGTCACCTTCCACGCTGCTATACTAACCTCGACGTGCCCTTATTCTCTCCTCCCGCCACTACATTGTACAATAGCTATATTAGGGTTCAAATGGGGGAATCATAATGTGACACCTGTCTTGTACTCTATAACATTCTTTGGACTATAAGAGGAACATGTTGCTAGAACATTAGGGTAAGAACCAGGGGAGAACATATATAGAAAATGGTAGAGAGTTTGTAAGGAAGGGAGGTAGAGAAAAGGTTCTTCCTTTAGTGAGAACATCACCACTGTACAAGGGTGAATGTTCAAACAGTTTGTAAAACACTAATGAATGTTTAGAGCCCGAATTTACAAATTACCAACACAAGCTTATAATCAAACAATATATGTGTGAAATATGAATATAAGCTAAAACAGAATTGGTAAAACAATCTAAACTAAAATTAATCACAACCACGACAGTAATTAAAAGGTAAAGATTAAGGGAAGAGAGAAGCAAACACAAAGATAACACGACGATGTGTTATTGAAAAGGAAACTAAAGTACTCGGCGAAAAACCTCTTCGTCGCCCTCCAAGCGGTTAATAATCCACTAGAGAATAAAGTTGGGATACATGAATAGCAGAAGACCCTTCAAGCCTAATCTATCCAGTGCACCTAAGCCCTCCAAGCTTTTTGTTCCAACAGGGTTACGCCGAACCTTGTCTTCTCTAGCTTACTGGATCCCACAATCACCTATTGTATCAACCAAAATGAATTGGTTCCTTCTAAACTGCTTCCTAAGTACCAAAATACCTCCTCACAGATATGGGTATGGTGAGATAAGGATTTGGCTAATATACCTCTCAAGGATATGTCAATGGAGAGGGTGAGAGCAGAGGAATTTGGAGAATCAAAGAATGAGGATTGTGGATGAGTCAATCTTGTTTTTCTCTAGGGTTTCTCCCTCAAAATTCTCTCTGGAAGTTCTCTACATTTCATAGGTATGAGGGTACTTATTGTAGGGTGTGTAAGGAATGCGAAAAGACAGTTTTCATCAAACAGGGCATTCTGACGACTTAGGCTCACAACTAGAATGAGTAGCGAGCTAACTGCCTAGCTAGACTGGAAGTTTTGTCCTGTAGTGCTCCAGCTGATGTGACCCTTTAGCTCCCCTTGCATGCTTCACACGTATGCCATTCTGGCAACTTGCCAGTCACGAGATCCAGTTGTGAGACTCCCTTGAATTGCACACTCTTGAGATTTCTTTACACTCTCTCACACACTACCCTTACATAATTCCCACCTAAATATAGGGTATCTATTTGCTAAATTACAAGCAAATTTGGCACAAAATAAAGCCAACAAATGATTGAATAAATTAAACCTTACAAAGGGAAACCTCCATTTTTACATAATACAAAGCTTGACAGAGCAAGGGATATTGATCTTGCTCACCCATGGTTTTTTCTCCCTTCCAAAGGGTTTTTCCACATGCATCACATTGTCATCTTTACTTTCCTTTCTTTACTTTCTTTTTCTCTTGAAATCACAGTGTTAAAGCTTCCATTTTTATTGTTCTAAGCTTTTTCATCGAAATGTACTGTTAGATAACTCACACACTTTCCACATGAGTTTTACAAATCTAACTTGCACGTACAGCACCTTATAAGTTTGGTTGAAATTCATTTCAGTCTTCTAACCTTACTTTCGTTCAATAGAGTACTCTAAGTTTCAAATTTATTCAATTCAGGTCTTTTCGTCCATTATTGTTAAAAAATAATTTTCTCACCTAAAAATTTGTAAAATCAATAAACATATTTTATATATTTTTTATGTGAGAAAGGTTTTTTCAAAAAAGCTTTTTTCATTAGTAAATTACATACTTAATGATAATGTGTTAACAAAAATGGAAAAAAAAATGCCTGAATTGAATATGTTGAATATTGCCTCAAATTCCTAATTAGTTTTGGTTTGGGTTTCCATGGCATAGAAGGAAATATTTTTCCTTGGTATGGAAGACAAAGATTCTCCTTGTCATAAAAGAAAAATTATTATTTATTGTGTTAGGACATATGTGGATCATGTTAAGAACATATGTCATTTAGAATTGGCTAATCCTTTGACAAAATACACTTTACTTGTAATTGGGTAGATCTAGGATATGTTTAATACTTCAAGGAACATGAGTTCAAGTCCAAGTATTGAAGCCATGCAAATCTGTCCAAGAAACAAGTGAAGAAGTGTTGTATTTTAAAGCTCGACAGCTAGCTCCACAACTAGTTTGACAGATTGCATCTATCGAGGTTTAAAAGGCAGTTTTAGCTCGATGCTTGACAGCTGCTTGACAGATACCTTATCTATCGAGATTTGCAAAAATTAGTTTTTCAGACCTGATTTTACTAATATCCATGTGTATATGTTTAGGCTTTCTTTTCTCACAACCCTAAACATATATAAGAATTATTTTAAGGGCCTTCTCAGATGATGAAACTTAATGCAAAGGTTTTGTTCAAGCATATTGTGACCAGAGACATATGCCCTAATTCATCTTTCTCTTGATAAGTTACTGTGTTTGTATGCCATAGGGTTTTGTAAAAAAGGAGTTTCATGATCTTCATTGTGTTGATGAACTGAAGAACTTTGTAGCCAACATCCTTCTCAAGTTGGTGTGTTAGTCACATACTTGGATCCGTGCATCGATTGGTTAGTCACGTACTGGAAGCTGTGCATTGAATATGAGAGATTGTCACTACTGAACAAGTCTAATTGTGTATTGGGATAAGGGTTCAACTGTAGGTTGGTATAAGGTACTGGGATTCCTTTACTTGTAACCACTTGTTGTGATAATAGTGGATTATTGGGAGTGATGACCTTAAAATCACCTGGTGGGGTTTTTGCCTTAAAGGTTTTCCCTATTTATAAACAAATCACCGTATCAACTTTATTTTCCACTGCATTTAACTTAGTTGGGGATTTACCACGCCCATTGCATGTTAATTGAATTAATAAATTAACTTGGCTAATTAATTGGTTAATTTATCATAAGGGGTCAATACATTCTTGGCCTATCAAGTGGTATCAGAGTAGGCACACTCTAATTAGGGTTAATCTTTGCTGTGTGATCCATTGACCCTTGTTGTCATGGATAGAGGACAATTGCTAATTATACCTCCTTTATTTGATGGCACTAACTATGCATATTGGAAAGTACGCATGAGAACTTTCTTGTAGTCATTAGATGAAAAAGTGTGGCAAGTTATGGAGATAGGTTGGACTAAGCCGAAAGAAGCGCTGGCTAATTGGAATGATGCTAAGATCAAAGCAGCTAACTTCACCAGCAAGGCATTGAATGCTTTATTCAGTGCAATCACGAATGAGGAGTTCAAGAAGATATCCTCTACTGAAACTATGAAGGAAGCATGGACCATCCTTCAGACAACCTATGAAGGAACTAAGGCTGTCAAGGATTCAAAGCTTCAAAGCTTACCACAAGCTTTGAAGAGATTAAGATGGAGGAGGATGAGTCGTTCGATGAGTTCTATGCCAAGCTCAAGGACATAGTGAACTAAGCCTTTAATCTTGAGGAAACCATTCCCGAACCTAAGATTGTTAGAAAGGTGCTCAGATCTCTACCTGAGAGATTTCATACTAAGATCACCGCCATTAAAGAATCAAAGGACATTAACAAAATTTCTTTGACAGAGTTGGCTAGCAACCTGCAGACCTATGAGTTAGGTTTGAAAAGGATTAGGAAATCGAGTAAGGGTAAGAGCATGGCATTGAAGGCCAAAAGAAGTGACACGGATGAGTCTTCAGACGATGAAAATTCTAAAATGAAATCCTACATCATAAGGCAGTTCAAAAAGTTTATGAAGAATGCCAATGCTAAAGGATTTAACAAAGACCGCAAGCAGTCCAATTTCTCTCAATTCAAGATCCAAGATAAAGGGAAGAAGGATGCTAGGGATGGCGGTTAGTACACTATTCCCTTCGGACCAAAATGCTTCAGATGTCAAGGCTTTGGACACATGAAACAAAAGTGCCCAATGTATCTCAAGACCATTGGGAAAAGCAAGGCCCTTGCTGCTACCTTAAGCGACACTGAACCTGAGGATGATGGAATCCTGAATGCCTTCACTGCCACTGTAAATCCTAATGAAGGGATTGTTGAAGAAGTGGATGAAGAAGAGGACTTGGTGGAGTCTAAGTTTGAGAAGATGGATGAACAAGAAGACATCCACACAGCTTATGCAAAATTGTACAAGGTTTCCAAAAAGCATAAGAAATTGTATAGGTTGGCCACCAAGAAGCTCAGTGATGTGAAGCTTGAACGAGAAAAGACCTCCACTAAATTTGATGAAGCTAATCAGACCATTGGAGCACTGTGCTTTAAGAATAATTTCTTGGCTAAGAAGACTAAGAAGCTTGAAGCGGAGTTGTTTCAAGTTAGAGCTTTGTTGGAGAAGACTTCAAGTGCAAAGTTTGATGAGATGCTCAACTCTCAAAAATCTGCTTCTGATCAAACCAGTTTAGGGTATGATTTCTCTTCTCCTAGTATTGCTTCTTCTAGTACTACTGTTTTTGTTTCACCTACTAATAATGTTGAATTTGAGAACAATGATGTTAAAACTAATTTAGCTAGTGAGAACATAGACAAGGGTAAATCCATCTTAGGAGCACCCTCTAAGCTTGATAAGAAAGAGACTAAAAACCCTAGGGTTAAGAAGGGCAATACTCAAAAGTCTAAACAAAAGAAGCAACATCTCTGTCGTCATTATGGAGTGATTGGACATACTCGACTTAATTGCTATAAGTGGTTAGCCATTCAACAGAGCAACAATATGATCTCATCGGAAAACCAGAATCAATTTCCATCCTCTTGGAGATTTTCTCAAAGCCCTCATGTTCCTTTCGAACTTGAATGGTTTTAATTCTTCCCCTTCATCACCGGATCAAGGGTTTGCTAAACGGAAAGGTACTTCCAAGGTATGGAAGGAAAAAAGGCTCTAAGTGATTCAGTCACTTTTCTCTCTCTCCCTCTATTTTTTTGCTTACATAACTTGTGTGTTTTTCTTTCCTATTTTTGAGTCAATCTAGTTTTATGCTTTGCTTTGTTTAACATGTTTTTGTCTGTTTATTTTCAGTTTTACTTTATTTTTTTTTTTTTCACAAAAAAAAAAAAGAAAAATCAGAAAAATTCAAAAACAATGTGTGTTTTGTGTACATTGGTACTTGTGTACCTTGGATGGCAATTGAAACAAAGTTTTCTAAACTTTGTATCTTTTGTAGCTTAGATGAGCATCTCTATGCATAACTAATCAAGTGAGCTTTGTGGTTCGTGTTTGTGATGAGTACGATTAAGTAATCTCTTATACTTAACACTTGTATAGCTCTTCTTGACGAGAAGGACTAGAAAATCCTAAGAGAAAGGCATAAATAACCATCTCACCACTGTTGCCCACCAATCATGAAATGACATCTATATGCTTCGGCATAGCAAAATTGCAATGTCAATGACATCTGTATACTCCGGCATAGCAAAGTTAAAAGCTTAACATCATTGGGTATTTCTTTTCTCTCTTTTATATACCCATGCATGATATGCTTTACAAAAGAAAATATGCAAAGAAAAAATAAAAACAAAAAGAATCAAAATGCTTTATATATGATTGCAAGAGTGTCTTCTAGGAGATGTGGGAGTAATAGGATGTACCTCAAAGGTGATAGTCCCTATTAAGCAGTTATGATTGTGTGTGAGTTAAATTGATTTCGTCATATCTCAAATCATCATAACATGTAGACACTTGTGTGCAATTTTGTGATGTTTTTCACACACAACATGCAAATTCTTTGCTACCTTTGATACATGTGTAGGTACAATGTGATTTGGCCATCACAAGGGATACATGTGTTAATGTATGCTCACTAAACTGTCTTGACTTGTTTTTGAAATATAAAATTAGTTAGACTTGTTTAGTGTGTGTGTGTGTGTGTGTGTGTGTGTTTTGGATCTAAATGCTTGTCATTTTTTTTGTTAAGAGATGTTTTTGAGAGCTTAAAATGTTGATTGGATCTTTGGTTGAGTAGCATGCTTGATTGCATTCATTTCTGTGTTTTTCTCTTCTTTGAAAAACTGTTTTTGCACATCTCGACAACTTCTCGATACCTCTCAACAACTAAGCTATCTATTGAGCCTTTTTTATCTTCTTTCTCGACAGGAGTTAATGCAATCTTGATCCATCGAAGTTTTTGAGAATTTGTCTCGATAGCTTCTCGACAGATTCTCGATCCATCGAGAAAGTTTCTGTTTGCTCGATAGATGCTTGATAACTATTCGATCCATCAAGGTCACTTTGCTGTGGACAGCTCTCGATAGCACCTCGACAAATACATCTATTGAGAATTAGTGCTCGACTGCTCTCGATACCTTTCAATCCATCGAGATTTGTATTTTCTTTATATAGCCTCTGCGTGAAATTTCTCTCATTTTTTCTGCTCTCTCTCGATAGAATCTAACCCTTCACCTCCCCAAACACTTTTCTCTTTCTCTAAACCTCAAACCCAGTTGATTTTCAACCTAGAGTGATCTTCCTTTCTCTGGTATGATCTTGTTTTCACTCTTTCTTCATGCATTTCATTCATGTAGACCTAGGTTTTTGGGTTTTTGAAAAATTTTGGGGTTTTTCAAAATTGATGAGGTTTTTGCAAATTTTTTGGGTTGGGTTTTATTTAAATGATCCTATATGCTTATGCATTGCATCACATTTGCATTTTCACAATGTTTCATCTATGTTGAAATCATGTGTACTAGTAGGATTGGATTGGGCTGAGCCCATGATGTTTTTTTGTTGCATGTCATATGTTCATGCATTTTTCATGTATACGTACCATTCTTTTCTTTCTTATTGATATTGATTGTCTTGGTACTCTTCTGCTTGTTTGTCTGTCTCTTTCTCTTTCTTTCGGTTAGTCTGCTCATGGCACCAAAGAAGAGCAAGTCTACTCCGTTCTAGAACCCTCTTCATTCTGGGGCATCTTCTTTTGATCCTACTCCTTCTTCTATCCAGTTCCGTGATGATAAAGCCCGTCAGGATTTTTTGGAGAACTTTTCTCGGCGTGGCATTCATTCGAAGCGCCAAGTCGTTCTTTCGAACTTTTCCGATACTGACCTTCCCACTGTCATCTACAATAGGGGTTAGGAGTCTCTTTGTGACATCCCGATCACTTGTTCCTCCATGCTTATACAGGAGTTTTACTCCAATATGCACGGATTTGATTACTCTATACCTTATTTCGTCACTCGCGTTCGAGGTATGTGCATTGTAGTCACTACGAATCTTATATCCGAGGTGCTACACGTTACGAGGGTAGCGCATCCTGATTACCCTGACCGTCGTCGTCTTAAGACTATGTCTAAGGATGAACTCATGTCTCTTTTTTGTGAGACACCCTCATCTTGGGGTGAACATTAAAACACCCTGTGCTCAGGCTTTGTCAATGGTCTGAGATTCCTGAATATGGTGATGACTTTTGCTTTACATCCCTTGTCTCACTATAATTCGATTACTGAGCCTCGTGCTCGCTTTTTGTTATCCCTCCTTGAGAGGCTTACCATAGACTTTCCCTCTCACTTCATACTCTCCTTTATAGATGTCTATAAGGATACGACGACCTATGATAAGCTTATCTTTCCTTATGCTATCACGAGGATCCTTCGCCACTTCTCTGTCTCCTATCCCGAGTCTCCTCACTTCTCTGTCATGTGTGCCATTGCCGTGGCGATTGTTAGACGGAGAGAGGCCTAGCTTCGACTGAAGCAGCCACGGACCGAGATGGCGACTCCTTCGGCTTCTTCCACTCCATCCACATCCGTTCCTTCTACTTCAGCAAATGGTGTAACCCTCGAGGCAGTCATGGCATAGCTTCAGTGCATGGATGCTTGCCTTGATACACTCACTACTGAGATGTATCAGGTAAACACCTATGTCGGTCATATTGCACGATGACAGGCTTGCCTTGGTGGCTTTATAGAGTCTCCCTCTCCTTCTCTAGAGGCTTCAGAGGACGAGGACGATAATGGTGACTTTGATGGTGATTATGCTGATAAGGATAGGGCTTCTAGCTCTTTCAGTGATGAGGAGATGACTGCTGCTTAGTGACTTACCCTTTGTCATTCGTGACAAAAAGGGGGAGTAATTTTGGGTATGAGAGTAGTCATGTACTTAGGGGGGAGTTAGTATAGGAGATATTTTTGTTAGGGGGAGTGCTTTTGTTTATGAGGGATGTAGTGAGGATTTTTTGTATCTTTTCTTTTCTTTCTTTTTAGATACATTGTTCTTACTTTGTGATAGCAAACCTTGTACTCATTATTGATATATATATATATATATATATATTGAGGTTGTTATTACTTTCTTTCACCTGTCTATTCATGTGTTGTTTCTTTTCTCTCTTTATGCACATGCTTCTTATTTATTGTATGCAATCTTTTATTTTTGTTTCACACTAAGCTGCCATGATGAGTTTTGTTTAAAGTGTTTCAGAAATACAGGTTTTCAAAGTCTATCTTGCCATGAACTCTCTTCTTGCAAAGTTCTTCAAGAGTTTGTGTTAGGATTAGATTTTATTGTATTCAACAAGTGAGTATAAGTTGAGTGATTTATGACTTATCTCATATTTTATTTGTTTGTTGTGGTTTTGTCACGGATTCCCAAAGGGGGAGATTGTTAGGACATATGTGGATTATGTTAAGAACGTATGTCATTTAGTATTGGCTAATCCTTTGACAAAAGACACTTTACTTGTAATTGGGTTGATCTAGGATGTGTTTAATACTTCAAGGAACAAGAGTTCAAGTCTAAGTATTGAAGCCATGCAAATCTGGCCAAGAAACAAGTGAAGAAGTGCTATATTTTAAAGCTCGACAGCTAGCTCGACAGATTGTATCTATCGAGGTTTAAAAGGCAGTTTTAGCTTGATGCTCGACAGCTGCTTAACAGACACCTTATCTATCGAGATTTATGAAAATCAGTTTTTCAGATCTTATTTCACACATATTCATGTGTATGTATTTAGGCTTTCTTTTTTCACAACCCTAAACATATATAAGGATTATTTTAAGGGCTGTCTTAGATGATGAAACTTGATGCAAAGGTTTTGTTCAAGCATATTGTGACCAGAGACATATGCCCTAATTCATCTTTCTCTTGAAGAAGCTGCTGCATTTGTACGTTGTAGGGTTTTGTAACTAAGGAACTTCGTGATCTTCATCGTGTTGATAAACTAGGAGCCATGCATTGAAAATAAGAGATTGTCACTACAGAACAAGTCCAATTATGTATTGGGGTAAGGTTTCAACTATAGGTTGGTATAAGGTACTGAGATTTCTTTACTTGTAACTGCTTGTTGTGATAATAGTGGATTCTCGGGAATGGTGACCTTAAAATCACTCGGTGGGGTTTCTGCCTTGGAGGTTTTCCTCATTCGTAAACAAATCATCGTGTCAACTTTATTTTCTGCTGCATTTAACTTAGTTAGTGATTCGTTTATCCTACCACGCACATTGGATGTTAATTGAATTTATTAATTAACTTGGCTATTTAGTTGGTTAATTTATCACAAGGGGTCAATACATTTTTGGCCTATCATATTGAAGAAATTATGCGTATTCTTTATACATCAAGAAATAGAATTGAAACCTTATAAATAGGCATTGTTGCAATGGGTTTGAGGGGTTTTGCCCAAAGGTCCTCCTAGGTGGGGAAAGGTGAAAGACTATTAGAAGAACATGAGTTGGTTTCATCGAAGAGTAGCTTGAGAACTTTTGCCCAAGGTTTTTCCCACATGGGGAGAAGTGAAAAACTCCTAGGATAACATGAACGGTTTCTTTAAAGAGTAGTTGATAGATTATTTAGGGTTGAAAGATTACCCATGGTTGTGTGTTGAGAGTTGTTTGTTTTGTAAGTGTGAGAGAGTTATTGGGTGTATTGCAATTTTTGGTTTTTGATTTTATGTTGGTGAAGTTTGTGAGTGTTATTTGTGTGAATGTTGAAGGTTGATTAATGTCGTTTTAATCCATATGTTGGCTTGGATGTAGGCATGATGTTGGCCAAACCATGTTAAATATTGTTGTCACTTGTGAATGTTTTGTTTTCTTGTTCATGTGAATGCGCTTCCACTAAGTCTAAATCATAATAATTGATGTTGGAACTTTTACTATTGCACAACAATTGTATAAGAGCTATTGGTTCGAGATGGTGATGGTGAGCACAAAGTTTAAGACGAAGCTCTTTTAAGGGAAAAATAATTTTAGTCTTTGGTGAAACACTATCAAAGATATCTTGGTGCAGCAAGGATTAAGTAAGCCGTCACTTGGAAAGTCAGAGAAGCCTGCCATTATGTCTGATGGTGATTGGGAAGAGCTTGAGATGAGAGCACTAAGTACTATTCATTTTAGCCTTGCCCTAAAATAAAGTTTAGTATGTTCAATGAAACTTCTCAACAAGAGTTGTGGAAAAAGTTAGAGAAAATATATATGTCAAAGTCGTTGACAAATTGATTATGCTTGAAGAAAGAGTTGTATCAACTGCAAATAGTGGAGGGTGCTAACCTTAAAGATCATCTGAATATTTTTAATAGATTGACTACTCAATTATTGAGTGTGGAGATTGTGGACACCACATTTCGTTTTGATCTATATCCCAACCCTCCGGTCCCAATGACGAGAAATCGCTACCAAAATGATTAGTATCGTGTGTGAAGTCTAACGAGGATGGGAACCCTAAGAGTGGCCTAATACAATCTAAACTCAAACCCAATTATGAAGTAGGAAAGAAGCCCAAAGCCCAAAATGCCCATTTTGACCTACTTTGGCCAGGTATATGATGTGTATGCACCCAATCTATGGCGTACGCACTCTCTAGATAAAAAGCCTTAAATCACTCTCTTTCCATTTTGATGACATTTTTGGTCCACTAGCCTGATCAATTGGCTATCTAAATGTCCCATCAAACCCTAAACTCCCATTTCCCATATAAATACCCCTATATTCAACATTGAAAAGGTCAAAAACTTTTACCCTAAAGAAACTCTATCTAAATCTCATTAGAATATTCAAATTAATATTTTTAGGCTAGAAGGCAAGCAAGGAGTGAGAATTAGATTGATTTTCAACCATCATTTGGTGAGAAAATAGTCTCTTACTCACTTTGATTCAAAAAAATTAGTTGGTTTAAGCTTGCAAACACACCACTTTGGGTCATCTAGTCAAACCATAGTTAAGTCATTCAACTCATCCTCTCACACACACAACTGTGGTAGTTGATTTCAACCGAGAGGCTAGTTAAAAACAACATCATTGTAAGTGCTACAAGGAGTAGATGTGGATCCTTCCCGTGATCCACATTCTCCTCCTCTATTCTTGTTATTTTATGTTTCTTTATTGTTTTTAATCTTTTGACATACTTATTCTGTACTATAACATGCTTTGCATTAGTTGTTGTGGACACAATTTGGGGGGGGGGGGGAGTCGCCCCCTATTTTTTGCAATGGTCTAGGAACCATATAAATAGCATCCTTTTGATGAATGACCTTTTTTGATCTTACTATCAAAGATATGGGTTCAGAGTTAAGGTACAGTCATGGGAAGGTGTTAGGCACCCAAAACCACCTAAACCTAAGGTTGGTTTCTTCTCATTGTGTCTTATGTCTTAATCTCATTAAAGGCACACTCAATATTGTTATTCTAAACTCACACACACACTACCATTCACCTAACATTCAACATGGCATCTAACATCCCTAACCATACATCTATCATACTTGTCATCACATCACAAACCCTAGCATACATCTAATCATGTATATCATCACATCATAAACCCTAACATTCATCTAGCATGTTAAACATATCATCTCAAACAAGGTAGCAACAAATCATATCATCAATCAAAGCATGGCATTCAAACTTGCATATATATGTTTATCAAAGGAAAATAAAACCCATCTAACAAACAAATGCATGTTCAATTCATGACTTACCTTACTTACTTTGCTGCATCTCAGCACCTGTGGCATCAATAAATGGGCATTTGAATGCATGTTTATGGCATCAAAGCAAGAAATACACAGAAAACCCTAATCTTAACATGTTAAAGGAAAACAAGTTATTAAACAGAGGAATGGAGACTTCAAAGCATAAAAAGGGAACCAAATAGAGACATATTATGTAAAATAAAGGAATAAACAGAAGCAGAAAACTCAAAATTGGGGTTTCTAGGAACAAGTATGCGTGTACATACATAGGCCTACGTACGTAGGTCAGTTGTACGCATACGGATACTTCGAGCTTGTGTGCACATGGAAGAAGCATGTGCAGTAAACACACCCTAAACCCTAATCCAGAAACAAAAACGCAAAAAAATAGGGCAAAGCTTTAAAACTATAAATCTAACAACCTAACATGCTTTTAAGATAGAAAACAAACTAAACCTAAACTAAACAAACATATATAAGCATAAACAAAGCAAAGAAATAGATTAAAACACAAAAGAAAAGGCAAAATTGAAAAGAAAAAGTTAGAACTTAATACCTCCAACAAAAAGCTTTTCAAGCTTGATTTTGACTGTTCCCTTCAGTCAAATCTATTCACAATCAATAAAAAGTGATTAGTAAACTTCAAACTCAAAGATCAAGGTCAGAAAAGGCCTCAATAAAATAAAATTAACTTGAGGATGTTTTGTGAAAAACTCTCTCTTTGTGAAAATGAGGATGTTTCCCTCAGGATTTTCTGTGTGTTTTTGAAAATATACCATGTAAGGCTATTTATATTGTGAAAATAAGGGTTTAGAATGGCTCTCAAATGATGTGGGATTCATTCCAAACCTCAGTCTTTAATACAGAAAACTTGTCTTTCATAGGTTTCTGAAACCCTACCCACGTGCGCAAGCTCGTGCCTGTGTATGCAGGCTTTGAGGTTGAGCTTGCGTACATAGACCGAAGGTTTTCTTTGGCCTTTATTTTCCAAAAATAGATTTATTTGCTTATAAAAAGTTGTGTTTTCCATTTTAACACCTCTCAAGTCAATTTGTAACCTAATTGGGCCTAAACCAACCTTAGGCCTTAGAATTTCAGCATTATTGGGAAATGGGGGCCCGAGTCGTAAAGGGTACAAAATACGGTATCTACAATTGTTTGTTTTTTTTTTCTTGTTGTTTTGATGGAACACATGCAGAAACCCTAATCTGCCTCAGGGTGCATACGCATTTGGAAAGATGCATACACACTTCTTAAATGGCATACTCACTCTTTGAATGACTAGGGTTCATATTTTAGTTTGATTTTTGGGAATTTGTATTGAGTCTTAAGTGCGTACACATGTAGACACCTCATTTTGTACCCGTTAACAAACTTTAGTCCTCGGTCCCAATGATGAGCTTGACATATCTACAAAAGGTAATTGAAGTTATTTTGATAGTTTGGGAGTAATCACAACTCAAAAGTGCTCAAATTGCTTTGAAAATGATGTTAAAAAATGACATTTGCTCACTGTTTTGACCAACTTTTGATTTACAAAGAATTTTTAAGTAACGTTTGTTTTATTGGAAAGTAGACATCCTGAACTTTACTTTGAATACAAATTTTGCCTAATTTGGACTTATATTGAGTGAGTTATGACCATTTGAATTCAGGCCAACCTAGTAGTCAAAATTAGGATTTTTAGGGACACATGCGTATGCACACTGCATTCCAGAACTTCAAAACTTCATTTTTTAGGGCCCAAAGCCTTCCTCTTTGATGGACCCTAGCCCCTAGACCCTTTGGAACATTCAAAACCCTCTAAATGAGTCTGAAAACCCTAGTTTAAACATATAAATAGAACCTTGTGCCTCCAAACTCAAACCTTAGCTAGAGAGAGTTGATTTTTCAGCTAAACTCTTCCAAAACTCTTTTCTAACTCTGAACTTTAAGCACATCAAGCGCTAAGCACATTTTTTTTCTTTTCAAAACCTCTCTCTATTACTCATTAGGGTAGAAACTATTTTCTAATCTCTTTCAAAACCTTATCTTCTCAAGAATATCTATTTATTTTGAGTTGTGATTACCTATGAACTATTGAATCCTTTGATTCCATTGATATCTTATTGAATCTTGTTGTGCAAACACTGAGGGGCCGGTTAAATATTAATCAAGTTGTGTTCCATAAGCAAGGTGAGTCTCTTTTCATTGCTCTTCCTTTTTTTATAAGTTGTGTTCTTGTTGTTCTTAATTTGATTTATTTGTTATACATACTTAGAAATATGTTTTACTTTGTTTGATTTTATTTTTTTGTGTCTCACCATGTTTTGATTGAAGAGTTGGATTAGTTTATTAGAAGCATGCTAGGTTTTGTTTGATTGTTGTTTGTTGCTTGCTTTAAAACTGTGTTTATGGAGGTGTATGGATGCGCATGCTTTATATATGCGTACACATACTCATGCCCAGAAACGCAGATTTAGGGTTCTTGTTATTTTATTTGTTTTGCTTAGTTTTAATCACATGTTTAGATCCTGTTGAGTCTAATTTTCACATGTTTAGCATTAGGGTTAGCAGAATACTATGTTTCACATGCTTGGATTGATAGATTGATGATTAGGGTTTATGCTTTCATAAACCACATGAACATTCATGAGAACTTGAACATGCATTGCTGCATAGGTGCTGAGGTATTATGGTGCAACGAGGTAGGTGAGGTAAGTAAAGCATAATTACATGAACATGCATTTGATTTGGTTGATGAACATGGTGAAATTTCTTAATTGATGAACATGATGAATATGCTTTAAGTATAAACCTCTTTCATGGAGATTAAGTACCGTGCGCCTTGCCTTTGCGAGAAAGAACGGACATGCCAATATGTCATCTAATGGGAGTATGGACCACAAAACTTATAAAGAGTAAGATTGATCAAGAGGATCAAGCTCTATTGTCATTAACATTGCTTCCTCCTTTGTATGACACTTTGTTGATGTGAGTGTCGATATCGTAATTTTTCCGACCCCCGATTCATGCGTCAAAACAAATGCCAAAATCCAAAAAAATTGAAAAAATGTGCAAAATTGCAAGTTCTAAAGCCAACAAAGGGTAAAAAAATTAAATACAACATGATTGGATAATGGATCAAAGGGTCACAACATTTAAAAACCCTTTTGATAGCAATTGAGGCCAAAACCCTAACAGGATATGGTCAAAAAGTTAACTTTTTTATCAAACCATCGAATCAAGTTTAATTTTGGACCATCTCGTAGGGCATATTTTTCCTTTCCAAACAATAGTTTACGGGCCAAATTAGAGATTAGTTTTATCTTTTCTCGCACCTTTAGAAGAATAAAACATAGGTCTTTCCACCATCATTAGAGTTTTCTAAAAGGAAACTATCTTGGTTTCATACATAAATTTATATAGATATAAAAATTTTGAAAAAGTCTTTTTTTCCTTATCAAAGAAAAGACTTACTATCTTTGGGATCTGATTCTACAATGCTGCTCAATACCTTTGGGGATCAACTCTATTATATAAGTTGATTCCTGAATTTTATCTCCTATAGTTACATAAGTAAGCAGTTCTTATTGTATCGAATGAGATATCATCAAAATACCTAATAAAATCTTCACTTTTTATTTCAAGAAAAACAGGCAGTTTTTGGGCCAATTTCACACAATAAACTGTATTGATTGGGCAAGAACTAGAGTGATCCAGCTGAACCAACTTGAAGAACGAGGTCTTGACTACCTATCATAAAAAGGACTCAATGATATTTGCCACAGATTGGAAGATACAACTTTTTTAAAGAAAAACATCACAGAATTTTCAGCACTGTGTCACCTTCCGTCCAAATGCAATATCTCAATGACTGTAGCTCCAAATCTTTCAAGGTCTGGACCATTAGAAACTAGACATCTAGAGCTTTCCAGGCATATAAAGTTCAAAGAAAAAGTAACAAGGAAAGACCTCCAAACAGCTGCACAAAGATTGGACCAAAAACCAGAAAAAAGACAAAATAGCCTGATAAGGTGGCAAAAATGGGAGGCTAGGTGTAGTGTATCAGGATACACTACACCTAGCCCCCTATTTTGCCTCATCCTCTTATAAATATCCCCTTATTTTTTTGTGAAAAATATGAAGTTTTTGTGGGAAAAATACAGAAATAGAGTGGAAAATTTCTGAAAAACCTCAAAAATTTTGAAAAAGTTTCTCTCTCTCTCTCTCTCTCTCTAGAAAACCCACCACAAAAAAGGCCTCTTCCATTTTTACTTGTAATTTTTTGGGTAAGCTTGTAGGGATGGGGTAGTTTTCCCATAACTACACCAATCCCATTTCCTTCATTCTCTCAAGTAAACATCATTTATTTTTATATGAATTTCTTGTATTCATTTTGTCTTTTGTTCTTACTTGCCTTAATTCATATATTTTTGTGTATATATCTCTTTACCTTTATGTCTCTGTTGTTATTGTTTGTTTGTGATGTTGTGAATGCATTCTTAGGTGGGTATTGGACCATCTCCTAGAATTTATATGGAAAGTACCCTTAGGAGGAAGAAATCTCATTCCATCTAGGCATCTAGGAATTTCTATTATTCTTGCTCTACTTTTATGTCATCCATTATATTTTCAAGTAATCCTTTCCCCTTTACTTTTATGTCATCCATTTTAATTTCAAGTAATACATTCCCCTTTACATTTATTTCATCCATTTTAATTTCAAGTAATCCCTCCCCCTTTTACTTTTATGTCATCCCTTTAATTTCTTGCACAATCCCCTCTCCTTTACTTTATTGCACTTATATATATATATATATATATATATATATATATAACACTACTACTACTATCTAGTCACCTAAAAAAAAAAAGATTTTCTATTCATCCTTTTTTAATTGATTTTAAATCTCAAGCAAAGCACGATATGGATATGTCTCTTAAGAATGGTTGATGGCTTAGAACTCCCATCTCTTTTTGATGAAGCCTCCATAAGGCTTGAAAGGGATTAAAATTTATTTAAAAGACACTTTTAAAAGCTTTTTCTAATGAACCTTTACAATGTTTCAGTTCTTTACTTTATTATCATTTACTTTTCAGTTTTTTACTTTTATGTCATTTATTTTTCTGCACTTTACTTACCTAGCTATTTATTTTTCTGCACATTATTATTATTACTACTTTAATTTTCTCATTGATAACGTTGCCATAAATTAAAGTTGCTTGGGTAAAACAATTTCTTTACATACTATTCTAAGGAAATGTTTTTTTTTTTCAAAAAAAGAAAAAGAAAAAATCTTTTTCTCCCTTTTTCAAAAGATTTTCCTTTTTAAAACAAGGCTATAGGGATAAGGGCCCAAAATTATATATTGGGCCTTGGGCCTTGGCTGAGAACATGGGGTGGTCCGAGGACGAATAAAGAGTAATAAGGGGGTTAAGCTCAGAGTCCCATGAGTAGGTTACAAATGAGAAGGTTGGGGAAGGTAGGTTAAGGAGGAATATCTCCTCAGATAAACAAAGCACAAGTCAAATGTATATCCTATCATTCAAAGTGACCTTTCAGGAAGTTCCAGTGATAGGGACGTGCATCATGAACGTACGAGAGGGATGGGAGCTCAGAAATATCTAAGAGAAAGCTGCTACCACCGTATTGAATGCTCTGCAGCTAACTCCCTGGCCGCATTAATGAGGAAGTGATCTCTGAACAGTGTCATTTCAGCCTTACAGCTACTCCCAAAGACTTCAGGAGGGTGTTGATGGGACAGGGATCAACTTGAGCAATCTACTGTCCACGTGTTGGGGAAGGATGAGAAGGAAAGATAGTATAAATTAGAGGGAGAACCCTGAGAGAAGAGATTGGAAAATGGAGAGAGAAAGCATTGTAGCAATCAAAATTGTATTTGTAACCTGTTCAATTGATTTATATAAGAATTGACCTTCTCAGATTGTGCCGAGGGAAAATTTACTTAGACAAATCCTTCCTGCTTTTGCTTGATTGTCTTTTAAATCCATTCTAATTGTTATCCAACTCATTACGACCTAGTTTTCTGACCCACTCTCTACAAATTTATTGTACTGGGCTCATTGGGCCAATATCCATTTACACTTTGGGCTTAGGCTCCAAACTGTGTCCTTACAATTGGCGCTATTTGTGGGAAGAACTTGTGTGATAGTGAGTGTAACGGTTAACCATGGTAGGATCATGTCCACACCAGGAAGAATCCACGGGGTCCCAGCGTCAAGATGATTTCCTTAATCTTGAGCGTAGAAGGGATCGGGAGGTTAGTGTATGTTAGAATTATGTGCCCTCAAAAACAATACTGTGCTTTTTTATTTGATGATAAAATTCTATTTTCACATTCATAATTTTTATAGGTATATTTCATTGTTTAAATGTGGCATGTGATGTCACCTCTGTAGGAAAAATCATGTTAATGGTTAAGGAACCAAAGACAGGGAGTAATGATTTTTCATATATTATTAAATTGTTCTAGGCTGTGGATATTAATTGAATATTACCATTGAAGCCTACACTTGTTGTGCTGCTATATGATAGGATGATTTACTCCATCATTGAAGTAGTGACTTTAAGCAAACAAGTGGGTGTAATGTAACAAGTACATACACTGAATTGGATCCGATCGAGAACACCTTATGGAGTGATCATTGTTATTTAAAAGGTTGTTCTATCACAATTTTTCTATTGTCCTCAAACATGAGGGGTTTGTGTATATTTATTTATTATGCACATAACTTTGACAATGTCAACTGGTGATGCCAATTTTAAAGGCTATATACAGACACGTTGGGTTATGTATGTAATGAGTAAAATATATAAATGCTCAACAATGAATCCACCAGTCTCTAAAGAAGATAGTATATTCAGTTGATTTTCATATTGAAGTTGGACTCAAAACAAAACCGGCCGGTGACATTTTTCAAAAATGTTTTTTTATATATATATAATATTGTATATATATATATATATATATATTTAAAGAGTTTTATAGATATTTTGGAGTCCAATAGAAATTATGAAATCAAGAAATTAAGGGTCACATAAGCTAGGGACATGACAATGATATTTATCCAGTCCTAGTGGCTTGTGGGAATATAGTATG
This sequence comes from Quercus lobata, assembly GCF_001633185.2. Classification (NCBI taxonomy): domain Eukaryota; kingdom Viridiplantae; phylum Streptophyta; class Magnoliopsida; order Fagales; family Fagaceae; genus Quercus; species Quercus lobata. The sequence goes on from NC_044913.1 coordinate 61,133,720, forward strand.
GTGGAAGGACATAGATATAAAATTGTATGAAATGGGACCTCATTTGTAATTCTCTAACCTTCAGGGGTCAATTGCAATGTGTTGATGGACATTATTGCAATATGTAGAAGTTCAGATATTTTCTTGATATGATTGAGAAAATTAAGAAATAATTTTGGAAAGAGTTTCAAGATAAGTCAATAGCGTTTAAAAAGTTATTGATAAAATCCTACGGCTGAAGATTAGGAACCCTAAGGATCCCACGTCCAATCTCTCTCTAGGGTTTTTAAAAGTCTACTATAAAATAAGATTTTATAATATCATATTTAGTGGTTGGCCATCAGAACTACTGTGTGATACTGCAGTCTTCTGAAAACTCAAAAGAAATAGAGAGAGAGACGTGAATACCTTGGGAGGCAACACGCTTGGGTTGCTAAGAGAGGTACGCAATTTTATTCTATTTAGAATCCATGGTTGTGTGGTACAACGATCTTTAAATGAAAATATGATTTTGTTTTATATTGTTTCCGCAAAAGTTTTCAGTGGTATCAGAGCAAACCACAATTAATCATGGATTTTAAATTATTTGATATCAATATGTTTGCCGAGATATGTTTCCTACATGCCGTGATTGAAATACATATGTGATATGTTAAATGTTTTCATTCGGAAAAGTGGAGAACATCAATTAAAATATCTTGGCTTTGTGCGCCGTAGTAGTGTTGTAACCCTACAAATACTTTATAGATTAGGTTTCATAAATAGTCTCTTATGCCTTATAGATTGTATATTGCTTTTGTGCGCCGTAGCCTATACATGCTTTACAGATGGTCTTTTATGGTTTCATAGATTGTCTTTATGCTTTCTAGATTGTCTTTGATAGATTGTCTATTATGAACCTATTTGCATGTATATGTGCTTATCTGTGTAACCTATATTGGTATATATTGGTTCATTAACTCACCCTTTTATATTGATAAAATCTTGAGTATTAGAGAATTAAGGTATTGAATCTCAATTGGTGGGAGTTGTGTTAGACACATAAAGAATGATGTTTAGTGCATTGACTCACTTTACAGTTGCATCCCAGTGCTAATATATGTTAAGTGCTAAATAGGATAATTTTTATAGAATAATTCCTATGGCCTTCCATTGTCGGTGAATAAAGGTTCTATTAAATTAAAATTTTGTTGAAGCCAAAAGGATAGACTTGATTTTGGTTTAGTAGTTCCTCTTGTTTACTTCTTGGGAAGACAGGTGTGTGTATGACTGGTGGGAGTGTGGCTAAAATAGCAACATAATCATACTAGTACATATATCACACTTAGATAATGGTTTGCACTTATCCAAATAAACATGACCACTAAAATAGTGTAAAACATGTTTGATTTGGAGGCCAAAAGTAAATCGGGAGTCATAGATAAATTAAATAAAATTAGAAACATGAGATGAAATTATGATGAATAGTATCTATTTGCCTTTATATGGTGTGCACAGTATATTTCAAAAGAAATTATTGGAGCATGCAAGGTAAGGGTTCCCGATGCCCGCTTCGAACTATTTATGAATATAATTGTTATATTCTGTTTTGGGAATCTATGATATTTTGTTCTTGTGGGAGGTACCATTAGTTATTCAAAAACCTGAATATGATGGATATATGTATGTGAAAATATTATTTTGTATTATTTTGCAGATTCATTATGACCAATTTTAATCCCTTAGCTAAGATTTTGGATGAAAATCGATTGTCTGGACCAAACTATGTAGATTGGAAAAGGAACCTAATCATTGTTCTCACTGCTGATAAGATAGCTCATGTCCTTAATACTGAGGCACCAGAACTTGCTTTAGCTGATGCCACTGAGGCGCAAAGAGATGCATTTAATAAGTGGCATGAGGCTGATGAAATGGCTAAATGCTACATAATGGCCTCTATGACCAATGTGTTGCAAAAACAATGCCAAGGCCTAGTTACAGCACAAGATATGATGCTGCACCTCAAAGAGATGTTTGGAGAACAAAGCAGAAGTGCACGGCAAACTGCTATGAAAAATCTCATGTCCACCAAAATGGTGGAAGGAACTCCAGTTCGGGAACATGTCCTGAAGATGATTTCTTTCATCAATGAACTGGATATGCTTGGTGCAGAAATTGATAGTGAGACCCAAGTTGATGTGATCCTAGCATCTTTACCTGATTCTTTTAATCAGTTTATCATGAACTATAACATGAATAAGATGGTAGTGACATTGTCAGAGCTGCTCAATATGTTGAAAGCAGCTGAGGATCTCATCAAGAAAGAAAAGCCTACTGTAATGTTGGCTGAAAAATCTGATTCTTCTTTTAAGTTTAAGCCTAAGGGTAAGAACTTTAAGAGAAAAGGGTCTCAGTCATTCAATAAGGCTCAAGGTGACAAAGTGAATAAGGACACTGAGAAAAAGAAAGCAAAAGGAAATTGTTTCCATTGTGGTAAGCCTGGTCATTGGAAGAGAAACTGTCGCCATTATTTGGCTTCTCTGAAGAATGACAAACCTGCAGAAGGTATGCCTAATTTGCTCGTTTTTGAAACAAATTTAATGGATGGTCCATTTGATTCTTGGTGTGTAGATTCTGGTACAATCTCACACATTTGCAATGTGTTGCAGGGGTTCAAGGAGACCCGAAGGCTAAATGAAGGGGAGGTGATCCTAAAGATGGGGACTGGTGCAACTGTTGCAGCCACTGCCATTGGAACCTTTTATTTAGAATTATCTTCTAGTAGAACTCTTGTTTTAGAAGATTGCTTATATGTGCCAGAAGTGCGAAGAAATTTAGTTTCAGTTTCAAAACTTGGTTGTTCAGGATATTCATTTCTTTTTACTTCTAAACTTGTTGTTAAGTTTAATAATAAATTTGTAACTTCTGGCATTTTACAAGATGGTCTTTATTTTTTGAGTTCTATTGATAATTCTATTAATTGTGTTGAGAATGATATTGCTACCAGTGTGTTATCTCTTAAAAGAAAAAGAGATGTTAATCCTACCTATTTGTGGCACTTAAGGCTTGGTCATATCAATATTGACCGAATCAATAGATTGGTAAGGGATGGGCCATTGAATCTTTTGAAGGTAGAGCCTTATCCAATTTGTGAGCCTTGCTTACAAGGGAAAATGACCAAAAGTCCCTTTACAGGAAAGGGAGCTAGAGCCACTGATGTATTAGGATTAATACACACTGATGTTTGTGGTCCTATGAATCACATGGCAAGAGGTGGTTTCTATTACTTCATTACTTTCATTGATGATTATTCTAGGTATGGCTATTTGTACCTAATGAAACATAAATCTGAATCCTTTGAAAAGTTCAAAGAATTTCGTAATGAGGTTGAGAAACAAGCTGGAAAATGCATAAAAGTTCTTCGCCCTGATAGAGGAGGAGAATACCTCTTGGATCAATTTAAGCAATATCTAAAGGAAAATGGGATTATTTCTCAATTGACTCCCCCTGCCACACCTCAACATAATGGTGTAGCTGAAAGAAGAAATAGAACCTTATTAGATATGGTTCGTTCTATGATGAGCATGTCAGAGTTGCCAATTTCATTTTGGGGTTATGCTTTGGAGACTGCTGTTTATTTATTAAATAGAGTCCCTACCAAATCAGTTCCTAATACCCCATATGAGTTATGGACTGGTAAGAAACCAAGTCTAAATCACTTAAAGATATGGGGTTGTCCAGCACATGTTAGAAAGTCTAATATGGATAAGCTAGGACTTAGGAGTGATAGATGTTTATTTGTTGGCTATCCCAAGATGTCTACTGGTTTCTATTTTTACAATCCTAGTGAGCAAAAGGTGTTTGTGAGCAGGAATGCTATTTTTCTTGAGGAAGATTATAGCTTAAATGAAAGTAGAGCAAAAGTTTCTCTTGATGAACAAATTGATAACCCAATGGCTGAGTTGAATGAGAATAATGAAGAGCAAGTAATAGTGCCTACTGAACCAAGCAAAATACAAGAAACTCGACGTAGTAAAAGGACTATCAGGCCTCCAGTTAGACTCACTTTGTTAAATGAGATTTATCTAATGGAGTCAGAGGAGCATGATAATGATCCTTTTACTTATCAAGAAACAATGACTGATAAGGACGTTGAGAATTGGAAAAGGGCCATGGAATCAGAGATGGACTCAATGTATACCAACCAGGTCTGGACCTTAGTAGACAAACCAGAAGGTATTAAGCCTATTGGTTGTAAATGGGTCTACAAAAGGAAGATAGGACCTAATGGTAAGGTGGAGACCTATAAAGCTAGGCTAGTGGCAAAAGGGTATAATCAAAAGGCTGGAATTGATTACGAGGAAACTTTTTCGCCAGTAGCCATGCTAAAGTCCATAAGGATTCTATTGTCAATTGTTGCACATTATGATTATGAGATATGGCAAATGGATGTTAAAACAGCTTTCTTGAATGGACACATTTGAGAAGAAATTTTTATGGACCAGCCAGAAGGTTTCATATCTCATGGTCAAGAATCAAAAGTGTGCAAGTTGATGAGATCTATATACGGCCTAAAGCAAGCATCACGCAGTTGGAACATCCGTTTTGATGAGGCAATCAAATCGTTTGGTTTCTCACAAAATATGGATGAACCATGTGTTTACAAAAAGGTTAGTGGGAGCACTATTACATTTTTAGTTCTTTATGTAGATGACATACTACTCATTGGCAATGATGTAGGAGCAATGTCATCTATAAAAATATGGTTATCTAGTCACTTTGCAATGAAAGATCTTGGTGAAGCGTCCTATATACTCGGAATCAAATTGTTTGGAGACCGAAAGAAAAGGTTATTGGGACTTTCACAAGTCAATTATATTGACAAGATATTGGCTAGGTTTAGCATGCAAGATTCCAAGAAAGGGTTTTCACCTTTTAGACAAGGAATTCATCTCTCTAATCAAATGTGTCCTAAAACACAAGAAGAGAGAGAGAAAATGAGAAACTGTCCTTATGCTTCGGCTGTAGGAAGTCTCATGTACGCAATGCTTTGCACTAGGCCAGACATTTGTTATGCAGTGAGCATTGTGAGTAGATATCAATCCAATCCAAGTTCTGAGCATTGGACAGCAGTGAAACATATCCTCAAATATTTAAATAGGACCAAACATTATTTCTTGGTGTTTGGTGGTGAGGATTTGACTGTCCAAGGGTATACAGATTCTGATTTTCAATCTGATATTGATGATAGAAAATCAATTTCTGGATTTGTGTTCACTCTTGGCAAGGGAGCAATAAGTTGGAGAAGTTGCAAGCAAGATACCACTACAGACTCTACTATAGAAGCAGAATATATAGCTGCAAGTGAAGCTGCAAAGGAAGCTGTGTGGATTCGCAAGTTCATTCAAGAACTTGAAGTTGTTCCTTCTATTGGGTCACCCATTACTATCTATTGTGACAATAATGGGGCTATTGCAAATGCAGTAGAACCAAGGGCTCATCAAAGGACAAAACATATTGCACGTAAATATCACTTGATACGTGATATTATACAAAGAGGTGATGTAGCTATAACAAAGATTGTCTCTGCCAATAATGTTGCAGATCCACTCACAAAGGCATTGTCTCAAAAGGTGTTTGAGAAACATTTGGAAGCAATGAGTATTAAATACATGTATGATTGGTTTTGAGTGCAAGTGGGAGATTGTTAGAATTATGTGCCCTCAAAAACAATACTATGCATTTTTATTTGATGATAAAATTCTATTTTCATATTCATAACTTTTATAGGTATATTTCATTGTTTAAATGTGGCATGTGATGTCACCTCTGTAGGAAAAATCATGTTAATGGTTAAGGAACCAAAGACAGGGAGTAATAATTTTTCATATATTATTAAATTGTTCTAGGCTGTGGATATTAATTGAATATTACCATTGAAGTCTACACTTGTTGTGCTGCTATATGATAGGATGATTTACTCCATCATTAAAGTAGTGACTTTAAGCAAACAAGTGGGTGTAATGTAACAAGTACATACACTGAATTGGATCCGATCAAGGACACCTTATGGAGTGATCATTGTTATTTAAAAGGTTGTTCTATCACAATTTTTCTATTGTCCTCAAACATGAGGGATTTGTGTATATTTATTTATTATGCACATAACTTTGACAATGTCAACTGGTGATGCCAATTTTAAAGGCTATATACAGACACGTTGGGTTATGTATGTAATGAGTAAAATATATAAATGCTCAACAATAAATCCACCAATCTCTAAAGAAGATAGTATATTCAGTTGATTTTCATATTGAAGTTGGACTCAAAACAAAACCGGCCGGTGACATTTTTCAAAAATATTTTTCATATATATAATATTGTATATATATATATATATTTAAAGAGTTTTTATAGATATTTTGGAGTCTAATAGAAATTATGAAATCAAGAAATTAAGGGTCACATAAGCTAGGGACATGACAATGATATTTATCCAGTCCTTGTGGCTTGTGGGAATATAGTATGGTGAAAGGACATAGATATAAAATTGTATGAAATGGGACCTCATTTGTAATTCTCTAATCTTCAGGGGTCAATTGCAATGTGTTGATGGACATTATTGCAATATGTAGAAGTTCAGATATTTTCTTGATATGATTGAGAAAATTAAGAAATAATTTTGGAAAGAGTTTCAAGATAAGTCAATAACGTTTAAAAAGTTATTGATAAAATCCTACGGCTGAAGATTAGGAACCCTAAGGATCCCACGTCCAATCTCTCTCTAGGGTTTTTAAAAGTCTACTATAAAATAAGATTTTATAATATCATATTTAGTGGTTGGCCATCAGAACTACTGTGTGATACTGCAGTCTTCTGAAAACTCAAAAGAAATAGAGAGAGAGACGTGAATACCTTGGGAGGCAACACACTTGGGTTGCTAAGAGAGGTACGCAATTTTATTCTATTTAGAATCCCTGGTTGTGTGGTACAACGATCTTTAAATGAAAATATGATTTTGTTTTATATTGTTTCCGCAAAAGTTTTCAGTGTACATACCACACATACTAGTGGAAGCTACTCTCGAGGTGTGCAGCAGGAGATTGACCGTTTAAGGAAGAAGTTGCGCCATGCATAGCAGAAGCGAACCCCCTCCAACTCTGATGTTTCCTCTGATGATGAAGAGGATGTTAGTTACCGACGTAGGTCAAGAACCCCACCCAGTAAGTCTTTCTCCTACAACGAGGAGCACTGTCATGAACATAGGTACAAGAGCCCTCCTTGCAAAGGCCTAGGAAACGATGCTATGAGTAAGGTGTTAAACCAAATCTCTAAGTCACGTTTTATGCTCAAGATTGAAGGGGCAAGACTTCCTCGGTGATTCAATTAGCCAACATTCACCATCTATAATGGTCGAATGGACCCTGTGGAGCATGTGAGCCACTTCAACCAAAGAATGGATGTCCATTCCAAGAATGAAGCCTTGGTGTGCAAGGTGTTCCCATCCAGTTTAGGACCTGTGGCGATGAGATGGTTCAATGGCCTGGGGGCAGGTTCCATAGAATTCTTTAAGGAGCTCACTCGGGCATTTGGCTTTCATTTTATTACTTGTAGCAGGGTTCTTCGGCCCTTGGATTCCCTACTGTCCTTAATCATGCGAGAGGGGGAAACCCTAAAAACATACTCAGACGGATACTGTGAGATGTTCAATGAGATAGATAGTGACTTTGATGATGTGGCCATCAGGACTTTCAAGGTCAGCCTACCAGTCGAGCACGATTTAAGTCTTTGATTAGGAAACCTGCCACCAATATGCGCCAACTTATGGATTGAATTGATAAGTATAAGAGGGTTGAGGAAGACCAGCAATAGGGTAAGGGGAAGGCTAAGGTTATCCCTCAGGAGAGAAGGGATTTCAGGTCGAACCGATACACAACAACTGACCTCAGAAAGATTTTACTAGGTAGACAGGGCCTGCCAATACTCAGGTGGTTAATGCGGTGTTCCGAGAACCTGTACACTAGGTCCTAGAGAAGATTAAGAATGAGCCATTCTTCAAATGGCCAAATAAGATGGGAGGAAACCCCATGAGGCATAATCAGAGCCTTTATTGCCAATACCACTAGGACCGAGGACACACTGCAGATTGAAGAGATTGTTGAGAGTCAATCCATAGCTAGGCAGTGCTTGGTGGTTGCCATTTTACATCAGCCTGAAGCTGAGTCCTCGGCCTCTGCTGAAAGAGGCTTATAGCAATCAAAAACTCCGGTATTGCCTGTCAATGAACCAGGCGAGGAGGCAAAATGTGAAGATTTAGAAAAAATTGTTGTAGGTGACAATCTGGAAAAGTTTTTTCAAGTCGGGGCTCAGCTGCCTCCTCAGGAGAATGAGGAGCTAATAGAGTTTCTCAAGAGAAAGGTTGATGTGTTCGTATGGAATGCTTACGAGGCTTCAGGGGTGGATTCGAGCTTCATTTGTCATTATTTGAATGTTAATCCATCTGTCACCACCAAAAGCAACCACCTTAGCGCTCATCCAAGGATCCTTTTGATGCTGTCAAAGACGAGGTGACGAAGCTTAAGCAAGCTGGGGCCATTAAGGAGGTGTTCTACCTTAAATGGCTAGCCAATACTGTGGTGGTAAAGAAGAAAAATGGGAAGTGGCGAGTGTGTGTAGACTTCACAAATTTGAACAAAGCCTATCCAAAAGACCCTTTCCCCATGCCTCAGATAGACCAATTAGTAGATGCAACAGTAGGCCATCCTCGGATGAGTTTCTTAGATGCCTTCCAGGGATACCATCAAAAATCATTGGCCTTGGGTGATTAGGAGAAGACAGCTTTTGTCACTCCTACTAGAAACTACCACTACAAAGTGATGCCTTTTGGTTTGAGAAACGCAAGATCTACCTATCATAGGATGACGACTAGGATGTTTGAGCCGCAATTAAGCAAGAATATTGAGGTCTACATAGATGATATGGTGGTGAAGAGTAAGGTGGTGTCCTAGCATATGGAATACCTCAGGAACATTTTTCAAATTCCGAGGAAATACATGCTGTGCCTTAATGCTTCTAAGTGTTCTTTTAGAGTGGGATCAGGCAGGTTTCTAGGCTATATGGTCACTCATTGTGGAATTAAGGTCAATCCTGACCAGATTAAGGCAATTAACAATCTATAACCACCTCAGAATCCCAAGGAGGTCCAGAAACTAACAGGAATGACTGCTGCCTTGAACCGGTTCATTTCTCGGTCAGCAGATAGATGTAGACCCTTTTTCCTGTTGATGAATAAATGGAAAGGATTTGAATGAACCGAGGAGTGTGCCTTGGCTTTTCAACAACTTAAGGAATACCTCTCTTGGCCACCTATCATGTCCAATCTTGAGGTGGACGAGGTCCTGTTTACTTACATTACTGTGGCCCTTCATGTTGTAAGCTTGGTGTTGGTATGAGTTGATAATGGTGTACAAAGGCCAATTTATTGTGTGAGCAAGTCACTACATGAGGATGAGGTCCGTTATCTGCCACTAGAGAAGGTCATTTTGGCAGTAGTATACACTACACATAACTCCCCCACTATTTCCAATCACACACAGTTGTTGTCTTAACCCAACTTCTGCTAAGATCTTTACTTCAGAGTGCTAATTACACGGGGAAGATTGCCAAGTGGGGTATGATCCTAGGGGCTTTTGACATCAAATACATGCCTCGTACCTCTATCAAGGGTTAGGTCCTCGCAGATTTGGTGGTCGAGTTCGCTAAATCCCCATTGGAGAAAGAGGTAGAGAAACAGGGCATGGATAGAAAATCAGTTGGCACAATCTCCCTACAAGAACCTTTATTCTGGAAGGTATATTTTGATGTTGCAGTGAATCAAAGGGGATCTGGAGTGGGGCTAGTTCTGATATCTCCTGAAAAAAATCATCATTGAGAAATCATTAAGGTTGGGCTTCTCGGCCACAAACAATGAGGCTGAATATGAGGCTCTACTGGTGGGATTAGCCATGGTTCAAATAATGGGTGGAAAGACAGTGAAGATGTTCTCGAACTCAAGATTAGTCGCCAAGTGAAGGGATAGTTAAAAGCAAGAGATGTGAGAATGCAAGGGTACTTGAGTCAAGTTAGGCATTTGCAATCAGGGTTTGAGTCTTTCAGCCTATTGCATATCCCTAGGAGTGGAAACATACATGTTGATTCCCTAGCCACACTTGCAACCTCCACGGCGCAGAGCTTACCTTAAGTCGTCCTTGTTGAAGACTTGTGCAAGCACAGAAGTGAAGAGAGAGGTGGTCTGTGTTCACCAAGTTAGAGTAGGGCCTAACTGGATGGACCCTATGGTACTATTCTTAAAGGAGGATATCTTGCCTAAGGAGAAATCAGAAGCTGACAAGGTACGAAGAAAGGCTCCTCAGTTCTGGCTATCCGAGGACCAAAAATTGTACAAACGCTTCTTTTTTGGGCCATACCTACTATGCATACACCCTAAGGCATTAGAACTACTCCTTGAGGAGTTACATGAAGGGATTTGTGGAAGCCACACTAGAGGCAGATCTTTGTCTCACAGAGCCATCATTCAGGGTTATTGGTGGCCAAACGTACAGAAAGAATTACAAGAGTATGTGAAGAAGTGTGACCAATACCAAAGATTTACACCAAACATACACCAACCAAGGGGAGTCCTTAATCCCCTGTCCAGCCCTTGGCCATTTGCTCAATAGGGCTTAGACATTGTTGGCCCTTTCCCAAAGGCAACAGGGAATAAAAGATACTTGCTAGTTGGCACGGAATACTTCACTAAGTGGGTCGAGGCTGAACCCTTGGCGAATATCAGGGACATAGATGCTAAGAAATTTGTTTGGAAAAATATGGTCACTCGGTTTAGGGTCCCTTGTACCCTCATCTTAGATAATGGCCTTCAGTTTAATAGCAAATCCTTCAGGGATATTGTTGTGACCTAGGAAATACGAATAGATATTCCACTCTAGCTTATCCCCAAGGAAAAGGACAAGCCGAGGCTGTTAACAAGGTCATAATGAACAGACTCAAGAAGAGGTAGGATGATGCAAAGGAAAGGTGGGTGGAAGAGCTGTCACATGTCCTCTGGACGTATCAAACCACACCTCACAGGTCAATAGGGGAGACCCCCTTTTCGATGACTTATGGAGCCAAGGCTGTTATTCCTCTAGAGACTGGCTTCCCAGCGCCGAGAACAAGTTCTTTCAATCTGAGTGATAACAATGAATTGCTAGAAAGGAGCTTAGACTTGATTGAAGAAAGAAGAGAAAATGCCATGGTCCAATTGGCATGTTACCAACACAAGCTCAAGCAAGGGTATGATACTAATGTGAAGCTGAGACCATTAGCACCTAGTGACTTGGTGTTAAGAAAGGCTCTAGGTACTGCAAAGAACCCAACATGGGGAAAGTTGGGGCCCAATTGGGAGGGGCCATATCGCATCACCTCAGTAGTTGGCATAAGAGCATATTTTCTTGAAGTCCTAGATGAAAATGTAATACCACGCCCTTGGAATGTAAACAAACTGAAAATGTATTATTATTAATGAAAATTTCCTTTGTCATATTCTCGTTTATTATGTAATGCATTGCACTTCCCATTATTATCTTTCTAAGTATTAAACAAAACCTTAGTCATGCCTGGCTCCCTAGACCACATGCTTTGGGTAAACTAATACTTAATGGCATCTTTCTAAGTGTTAAATAGAACCTTAGTTATGTTTGGCTCCTCGGACCACATGCTTTGGGTAAATTAACACTCAATGACATCTTTCTAAGTATTAAACAGAACCTTAGTCATGTCTGGATTCCTAGACCACATGCTTTGGGTAAATTAATACTTAATGGCATCTTTCTAAGTGTTAAACATAACCTTAGTCATGTCTGGCTTCTCAGACCACATGCTTTGAGTAAATTAATACTCAATGACATCTTTCTAAGTATTAAACAGAACCTTAGTCATGTCTGGCTCCCTAGACCACATGCTTTGGGTAAATTAATACTTATTAACATCTTTCTAAGTGTTAAACAGAACCTTAGTCATGCCTGGCTCCTCGGACCACATGCTTTGGGTAAATTAACATTCAATGACATCTTTCTAAGTATTAAACAGAACCTTAGTCACGCCTGGTTCCCTAAACCACATGCTTTGGGTAAATTTATACTTAATGACATATTTTCTAAGTGTTAAACAAAACCTTAGTCATGCCTGGCTCCTTGGACCACATGCTTTGGGTAAATTAACACTTAATGACATCCTTCTAAGTATTAAACAAGACCTTAGTCATGCCTGACTCCCCAGACCACATGCTTTGGGTAAATTAGTACTTAATGACATCTTTCTAAGTGTTAAATAGAACCTTAGTTATGCCTGGCTCCTCAAATCACATGCTTTGGGTAAATTAGTACTTTATGACATCTATTCATTTTTCCTAAATATCAAAACAGATCCCAGGTTACACCCAACTCCTCGGATCACTGGCTTTAAGTAAGTTAATGTTTTTGGATATTTATCTAAGTGTTGAATAGAGTGAAAGTTGTTTGCCTTGTTTATATTTTACAAGGAATATTATTCTTCTCCATAAAATTCAGCCTTCCCTGCAGAAGGTCCAATTCTTAGTAGAAGTATGTGATAATGCTTTTTATTACTGGTACTTGTTCAATTTATTTAAATTATCAGCAATGTATTACTGTTAGCTTTTATTAAAGAAAGAGTAGTAGCAGTTCAGTGCTGTGTGCAAGATTGTCAAGCTTAAAGACATATAAAGGAAAGGCATGTAAAGTAAAAAGCAAAGTCTTTTCATTGATCAAAATGAGGGTACATTATAATCAGTGGTGGACAACCACAAAAATAATAATAATAATAATAAAATACAGAAAGATGAAGTAAAAAGGTCCTATGACTATGGCTTTGCTTGGGGAGGGTCTTCCTTGAGATCAATCACCTTAAATTTGGTATCCCTAGCTTCGGACTTGGGCCCAATGCCTTTGGCCTTGGAGACCACATTGTTAATTGTAAGAGCATCCTTGGAGTAATTGGCTTTGGTCGGTGGTTGGACCTCCTTGCCCTTGCCCTTGCCCTCATCCTTAGGCTGAGGACCCCCTATGACATCCTCCTTATTCTTGATAGCCACTGTTGAGACTTTAGCATCAGGAGAAAAGGCTTGAATGGTGGGGAGCTGCTCAGGAAAAGGGAGAGGAAGAACAGTAGGAGGAGGGAGCATGGTTGGATCTTCTCTGATGTCCTCTGGGAAGAAAATATTCTTAGCGCTCCTCAGTTTAGAAGTAACAGGAACTCCTGCCCGGTTGAGTACTTTTGCTCATACCTCGGTGCAGTAGTCCCTGCACACCCCTACCACCTCTTCTGCCAGCCGCATCTCCATGTCCTATACCCCATGTATGTAGGATGCTGTCTTTGCGGCCTCAGTAGCTTCCCTGGCCACCCGAGCTACTTAACTTTCTGCAGCTCAATCTTGAGATCCAGGACCAGTTATCTCTGGGTGGCCAGCTCTATCTCAGTCATATAAAGTTGCTTACGCTGGTCCTTGGCTTGGACCTTAGCGCTTTTCAAACCCGCCTCAACACTCAGGCGTGCCCTCTCCAAAGCAGTCAGACTGTTGGTGAGCTCTTTATTCTTCTGTTTAGTAGCCCCCAATTTCTTATTGGCCTCGGCACGGAGATCAGCTTCTACCTTAGCCTCATTCCACGCTTCCCTGACCTATTCCTCGGCCACGACAACCTCCTGGATAGCTAGCACATAGGCAACAAAGGGATAAGTTTTTTTTTTTTTTTAAATAAATAAATAATAATAATAATAATAATAATAATAATAATAATAATAATAATAATAATAATAATAATAATAAAAGAATGGGAGTCACTATTGATAAAGAGTACCAAGAAACTCACCATGCCTAAACCCTTCCTTAGGGATGAGAAAAGCTCCGGTCGCCTCATACGTTTTAAAGCGTCCATATCCTTAGGAAGAAGGAGAGGACGCTCTAAGACCTTGTCCACATGGTAGGAATGGATTCTCTAGAACTCCCTGATGGAGGAGTTCCAGAGCAACACTGCACCATCCAACTCCAACTTAGGGTTCCAAGTTGGATGGCGCACGTCAGCCGAGTGCTTCGTTCCCTTGCTTTCAACCGAGGAAGCCCTCCCTCTTTCTCTTGTTGTTTTTTGCTTCTTGGGATCTTTCTCGGGGATCAGCTCCCCCTCCTTGGCAGGCTCTTTTTCCTTCCTCTTCTTCTTCAAGTCTGGATTGGGAAGAAGGCCAAGCAAAGTAGGGAGTGGGGGAAAGGGAGCATGGGGAGGAAGCTGGGTCTGTGGGGCCTTCTTGGATGATAACTCCTTATTTCTCTTAGCTACTAGATCTTTATGGCCTCTCTTCAGGTTCAAGGCCATTTTTTCCTCTTCCTTAGAGCTGGTATCAACCCAAGTAACTACAAGTCTAGGAGAATGATCCGCGGAAAATCTGTCAAATTCAGCTTTAGACTCTAAGAGCTCCACATGCCTTTCTAGCACCTCTCCTTCTTCTTTAAGATGAAATTGGTCGATCTCCACCTCCAAGGATAGGCGTGAAGAGGCTGTTTCTTCCTTCGAGGCTGCTACCTCATGAGGAATGTGGTGGGAAGGCAACTTGATGGGTGGCAGATCTCTTCGGGCTAAGAAGTCAGGCATAGAAACATCTATTCCGGCTAGTCTAGGATCACTGGCTTTTATTGCTTGGCCTGCGTCTTGGAATATTTTTTATAGAGGCTCGAAATCAAGTATCAAGTGGACGGCTCATAGCTGCCTATCTTCACTTACAAATATCTCCGACCTCAGCAGCCTGTTGAGACCCTGAATGTTGGCCAAGCTGAGTCTCGAAGCAACGTGCCTTTTATCTGCAAAAATATCCCAAGAGGAAATCATGGTTAGACCAACGAGACTCACCATCAAAGGAAGAAAAAGTGTTAAAGGTGAAAGTTAGTAACTAAAAGGGCTAAATCCCTGCCAAGGGACCTAATCCTAGGGTAACCACTTGGCTCTCCCTCCCGAGTTGGGCAATGAAGACCATCGTGCCATTCCCCAGAGGCGATTAGGTAATCATCCTTCATGCCCTTGTTGGACTTAGAAAGACATAATACCATTCTAACAATGTTGGACCAGGACTTGAGGTAAAATCCCTCGCATCGGCAAGGGAATGGCACTCATACATGTGAACGACATCGTGCCATGGGAGCCTTAAGTCCATCTACTTATTGAGAGCATCTATACTCCCTAAAACTATAAACAGGTTGGGAGCGCACTGGTGGGGACACAATCTGATTAGGTAGTCTTAGGTCACCCTACCCATGAGAAGCGTCATTCCTTCCTCTATGAAGACAATCATAGGAATGATAACTTTACCTTCTTTTCAATTTGTAAGTATTTGGTCTGGGGCACAATACTGTAGGGCTACTCCCTATGGAATGTGGTACCTAGCCTTGAAGCCCTCCATACCAACTGGAGAATCTACGAGGTGCTTGAACCTACCTATCTAGGCAAGCTAAAGGGATGCGAAAGAAATTTTCAAAGGAAGAAAATAAAGAATAGAAGGCCGAGGAGGTTGGCTGAGGAGAAAAAAGCTTAAAGAGGTAGAAACTTATGAAAATAAGCACGTGTATTGATCCCTGAACCTCTAAAAGATTCAAAGATTTTTTAAGAAAAGGACTTGGAAAATTTGGGAACTTAGAAATCCTTGAGGGTTTAAGAGTTAGGGATCTCTGGAGAGTTTGAAGACTTGTAAAATGAGGAGAAATGATTTCCCCGGGTGCCTTATATAGAGGGTGAAATTGAGTGGGAGTTATCTTGCTCAAAATTCAAGGAGAAATGTCAACCGCAGGATCTGTGTCTCACCATTGGATGTGGGGAACAAAGCGCCGCCTAAAGTAATAAATGACGCATCGTGGGCTTTGAAGCATCAGTAATAGTTATAGGGCGTGCAAAATGGTACTACCACATGTGTAAATCAAAGAAATGAATGGTCTTAACTCTTAAAAATCAAAACCCCACCTTTTCTCCTCAAATAGGAGGGGAAAAATTGGAGTTTTGAGGAGCTATTGTGGGGATAAGGGCCCAAAATTATATATTGGGCCTTGGGCCTTGGTCGAGAATGTGGGGTGGTCCGAGGAAGAATAAACAGTAGTAAGGGGGTTAAGCTCAGAGTCCCCATGAGTAGGTTACAAATGAGAAGTTTGGGGAAGGTAGGCTGAGGAGGAATATCTCCTCGGATAAACAAAGCACAGGTCAAATGTATATCCTATCGTTCAAAGTGACCTTCCAGGAAGTTCCAGTGATAGGGACGTGCATCATAAACGTACAAGAGGGATGGGAACTTAGAAATATCTAAGAGAAAGCTGCTACCATCGTATTGAATGCTCTGCAGCTAACTCCCTGGCCACATTAATGAGGAAGTGATCTCTGAAAAGTATCTTTTCAGCCTTACAGCTACTCCCAAAGACTTCGGGACGGTGTCGATAGGACGAGGATCAACTTGAGCAATCTACTGTCCACGTGTAAGGGAAGGATGAGAAGGAAAGATAGTATAAATTAGAGGGAGAACCCTGAGAGAAGAGATTGGAAAATGGAGAGAGAAAGCATTGTAGCAATCAAAATTGTATTTGTAACCTGTTCAATTGATTTATATAAGAACTTACCTTCTCGGATTGTGCCGAGGGCGAATTTACTTAGACAAATCCTTCTTGCTTTTGTTTGATTGTCTTTTAAATCCATTCTAACCGTTATTCAACTCATTAGGGCCTAGTTTTCTGACCCACTCTCTACAAATTCATTGTACTGGGCTCATTGGGCTAATATCCATTTACACTTTGGGCTTGGGCTCCAAAAGAGATTTTTCTTTCAAAAAATTATTTGAAAAAAATGTTTTCTTGAAACTTCTCTAAAAAAAGAAAAGTTAATGTTGTAAATTTGTTCATACATTGCAATTTCAAACTTTTCCCTAGAATAGTGTTGTTAAAGATTTGTGCCCATGGCTCATTTTCTTGAGTCCTTGGACACCAATCAAGCTTATATTGTCCCTCTTATTTCTTTGGCACTTACGTATTTAATTTTTCATCTTTTTTTTTTGCATAATAAAAATGATAAAATTGTGGATGACAACAAGGTGCTACTCTTCTAACTCTCTCCTTTTATTTTTGTGTTGTTGATTGTTGTATATAGTAGTTAGTACTCACATGCTATCTATCTATTAAATATTCTACTCACATGCTCTTGTAAGTCATTTTTGTATGCTCCCTCATGTACTACCTATGTATAGACCTCACATGCTTTGTATGTAAATATTCATTGGAGTTAATATTCACATGGTACATTATAATAATTACTCATATATGTATATATATGTATATTGTTTGCAAAACCTTTTCAAAATTCAAAATACCAAATATTCTATTTCTTCACTAAAATGGTAACATTTGAAATAAACTAAAATAAGGTACTATCTTCAGGACTTTTTGGTTTTCCTTAATTAATAAACCCTTAAAATTTGGTTTAGCTAATTAGGAAACGTAAAATGAATTAGATCCCTAGGTGACCAATCACACCCAACACAAAGTCAATGATTGGTGACGACTATTAAAATGAAAATAAGAAAAAGGAACTCATATACACACATCCCACCCTAGAGACACAAAACACACTAGTCATGTTGCCAAGGACCCAAAGTATGACCAAACCTAAAAAAAATTTCAAAATTTTTTAGGTGTCGACAATGAGAGACCGGAACTGGTGAGCTCTCAAAAGAGTTTAAGTGGTACCTTTGTTAGGGACATATTTCTATGTAATTGGCATATCCTTTGATAAAATACACTTTACTTGTATTTGGGTAAATCTAAGTAGGTTCAAGATGATCATTACAAGTGGTTAAATTGAAGACATGAAGATTACTCAAAAACTGCTCAAGAAAAGTGCAATCTGTAGATCTTGATACCTCCTCGACAGAAGCTCGATCTATCGAGATTCATTAAAGCTCGACAGATGTCTTGATCTATCGAGCTTACGGGATTTAGACTATAGCCAGCAACATTTTCATTCTAAAAAGCTATTTGTTTATGGGTTTGTATAATCCTTATAGGACTAGGAAAACCCAAGGTTTGTGGGTTTGTATAATCCTTATTGGACTAGGAAAGCCCAAGGTTTGTGTAAACCTATTTGGAATAGGAGAGCCCATTCAGCTTCTATTTAAAGGAGGTGGAAAAAGAAAAACCCTAACCCTAGAGAGCTTCATAAGGTTTTCTTTTTGAAACCCTAGCCTCCTCCTACAGAAGAAAGAGTTCTTGCTACGTTTCTTGTACGCCGTTGGGTTTTGTAACCAAGCAAAGTCTTTTGCACCAACATTGAAGATCTTATTGGTGCTTCTATGTGAAGCTGTTGCAAATCAACTACAACAATCAAAGGGTTGCTGTGGAGTTAGTCACGTACTTGGATTCGTGCAAAGGAGTAAGCTGCGTGCTAGGATCTGCGCATCAAATTGGTTAGTCACGTATTGGGAGCCGTGCATCAAAAGGAGAGATTGTAACTATAGAACAAATCCAATTAGATATTGGGATAAGGGTTTAACTGTAGGTTGGTATAAGGTACTGGGATTCATTTACTTGTAACCACTTGTTTTGATAATAGTGGATTCTCGGGAGTGGTGACCTTAAAATTATCAGTGGGATTTTGCCTCTGTGGTTTTCCCCATTCGTAAACAAATCACCCGTGTCAAATTTAATTTCCGCTGCATTTAGTTATTTGGTGATTTGTTTGTGCTACCACGTGTATTACATGTTAATTAACCTAATTAATTCACTTGACTAATTAATTGGTTAATTTATCACAAGAGGTCAATACATTCTTGGCCTATCAACCTTTTTGGGGTTTAATTTGTGTGGAGTCACCACTTATTTTAATTTAAAAAAAAATAAAAATAAAAAACTACAAGATACAAAACTGTATAACTGAATTGCCTCAAATTCTCATTAATCAAGATATTTACAATTGGTAGAAATTACATTGCCTTGGTCCTAATTGCAAAATAAGTAAAAAGATACAAAACTTTGGTCCTAATTACATTCTACCAGAGAAAACGATAAAACACTAATCTAAAAAAAAATCTAAGGTTCGAAGGCTAGGTTACATAGTGGGAAGGTGTTAGGCACCCACTTTGCCCAAACAAAGTTTGGTCCTCTAAACTCAAAGTGACATTTTATGTACCCACATACAATATGCAATATGATACAAACAATTATAAGATGCAACATGCAATTTGTTAATTCTAGATCTAAGATTAGTTTCTTAGATTTTATAGATTTGCTTTTTGAAAGAGGGTTATGGAAATTGATTAAAAGACAAAAATGAGTAAAATATGAAAAATATTAAGATCTGATTTTTATTTATGGAAAAATCAATGAATTGATAAAAAATATTCAAATCTGTTTTTAGACAGAAAACTTATGAGTTTTAATGAAAATATTCAAATCTAGTTTTTTTTTATATGAAAAAATAGGATGGGTTTGAAAAGATATTTTAGATCTAATCTTTAATTTGAAAAGCAGAATACTTTTACAAAAGAGATCTCAGATCTGGTTTTTTACATAGAAAAATCAATGAATTTAAAAAAGGATCTCAGATCTGGTTTTTTACATGGAAAAAATCAATGGATTTTGAAAAATGATCACAGATCTAGTTTTTTACATGAAAAAATAAATGGATTTGAAAAAAGGATTTCAGATTTGGTTTTTACAAAACATAGATCTATGAAATTTAACAAAAACCTAATCTTAGATCTAAAATTAATTTTATGTTAATGCATGAACAATTTCCAATTTATTCATATAATCATGTGAATAATTGGATCATGGCAAGATGGACACGTGACATTAATCATATGAACAATTTAATCATCATGGCGATATGAAAATGTGAAAGAAATCACGAAAACATAAAACAAAACATATGAAGAACATTAAAACTTACTAACCTACATGAATGAATTCAAACAAAGGGAAGATTTCTTCAGAAATAAGAGAGAAAACATCTCTCTAAAGTCTAAAGAAGATTCACTAACACAAAAGAGTGACTTAAAGGGGATGTTCTCTAAAAAAGTCTGGTCTAACTCCAAGAAAGCTTTAAGAAAATCTTTTACGTTAAAGGGAAAATTTTTATAAATGTGTTAATTGCTTAGAAAACAGGTTAGATTTGACATAGAAGTCAGTAGACACGAAATAGGGTAGGGTTTATCTCTAAAAAAGTGGATCTAGATGAGTTTCAAGTTCAAAAAAAGGTAACGGAATATTCTGGGAATTGTGCCAATTGGCATTGTTGAAGTGCCGATCAGCACGGTTGAAGTGCTGATTTGGCATTTCGAAAGCTAGTCCAATTTTAAACTTTTTGCATGTTTTGGACTCTTTTTAGTGTTTTTTGAGTTGGAAAATGTACTTGGACATGTTCTAGAGTTATTTTCATGATAAACTTTTTGCCAACATGATAATTAGGCTTTTAAAATAATTATTTTTAAGATAATTATCACAAAAATCTGATGTGGTGGATGAATCAGGGCAACGGGAAGCATGCAAAATTAATTGTAAAGGCTTTCATTATTAGGTATGGTATTGATCTTAAAAAAATAAAGATGGCACAATGGGAAGCTTGAAAAAGTAATTGCAAGACTTCTATTATAGAATAGAATTTCAACTTATGGTATTCATCCTAGATTTTTTATTTTATTATCAAGTCAAGACATCAACCTTATTTTTTTTTTGTAAATAAGGTTCAAATTCCAGATTTTTTATTTAACGCAATAAACTTTACCAGTTGTGTCACACCCCGAACCCAACTATAAAGATAGGCACGTGACAACTGCTGCACGCTTATAAAGTAAGTACCCTACAAGTGTGCAAGGCTTTCTTAGCAACTAAAATTTATCCTCAAAAATTAAAATCAAATAAATCCAAAATACCTCAACAATTTCTTTATGAATATATCTCCAATAATTTAATAGGAACAAAATCCAAACCTCATGTCCATAATGCTAGTTGGCCAATAAATATAAAACTATTAGAAGACCATCCAATCCCATAATCACTAAACTTCTTTTCCTGCTCACAACACAACGTCAAAACTCCCAAAACTTGGTATTTTTCACAATCTAAAAACTGGAGGGGAAAAAGGGGTGAGTTGGCAACTCAATAAGTAACCAAAATCCTAATAAGTTCTATCAAGCAATACATCTGTAAAGTAATAAGATGTAATATGAGTTTTCAAAAGTTATAATATACTATAGGTTTTCAAGAATAACTTAAGAAGTTTCATAGTCTTAAAATAATAAGTTGCAAATAGATCACGTACTTTAACCTTACAAATATATATCATAGATGGTTTAGAAAGTAATCAGTTTTCCATTTATCAAAAGCTAAAACTTACAATAGGTTCCAAAAATACATAAGTAGTTTAAGTGACTCAAATTAGTTAAATACTCAAACATTTCCAAAATCACATATGTAGTTTTAAGGACTCAAAAGGGTTCAAATACTCAAACGTAATTCATATTCATAACAATCTTATGACTATGGTCACACTATATCCCCGTGACTGGGTATCAGAGTACCAATGAATAACCTCCATTGGCTGGGTATCAAAGTACCAATGAATAACTCCCATTGATTTGGGTATCAGAGTACCAATGAATACCCATTGGTTTGGGTATCAAAATACCAATAAATAACCCCCATTGGCTGGGTATCAGAGTACCAATGAATAACCCCCATTGGTTTGGGTATCAGAGTACCAATGAATAACCCCCATTAGGTTGGATATCGGAATCAATTCATAGTCAGATTGTCCATAATCATATATATGAAATCATAGTTTCTGACAAAATATATCTTATTCAAATACACACACACACACATATATATATATATATATATATATATATAAATATAATCATATATTCAATACTCAAATCTATTTGTGATATTTCTATATTCTTTACTTTAATTCAATATTGAAAGTTCAAATAGTGTATAAACACCCTTGAACGTTTAGACCCCCAAATTACAAATTAACCAATTCAAGCATTATGTCAAACAACTAGTGTGCGGAAAATAAACATAAGCTATAATATGGAATTGGATAAACTATCTAAGCCAAATTAAAATCACAACCCACAGCAGATAATAATAGGCAAAGACAAAAGGGAAGGAAGATGCAAACACAAAGACAACACGCGATGTGTTATCGAAGAGGAAACCGAAGCTCTCGGCGTAAAACCTCTCCGCCGCCCTCCAAGCGGTAAACAATCCACTAGAAAATGTAGTTGGGATACAAGGACAGCAATAGACCCTCCAAGCCTAATCTACCCAGTGCACCTAAGCCCTCCAAGCTTCTTGCTCCAACGAGGTTGCATCGAACCTTTTTCTTTTCTAGCTTCCCGGATTCCGTTACTAGACCGTAGCATCAACCAATGTAGATTGGTTCCTTCCTAACTGCTTCCCAGAAATCCAAACAGCTCTCTCACAGTGATGAATATGGTGAGAACAAGGTTTGGTAAAATGCCTCTCAAGGATTTGACAATGGAGAGGAAGAGAGTTGAGGAATTTGAAGAGGCACTTATGTAAAGATTGTAGATGATTCAATCTTGTTTTACTCTAGGGTAAATGGGTGTGGGTAGTGTTTGGATAGAAATCTCCTCTCAATAGGTATGACAATGAGAGAGGGAATTAGAAGAGACTACAAAGATTTCTCTCTAAGAATGAGTAGCTCTCTCTAATTGGGTGGGTGTTTTGAAGAAACCTCTCTTAGGGTTTTTTTTTCTGAATAGCCACACATATTTTGTGGGAATGAGGGGTATTTATACTGGTGTGAGAATGGAATGCAAAGAGTCAATTTTTCCAAAACAGGGCTGGCTGGCGACTTGACCTCGCGACTTGACTGAGTCGTGAGTTCAAGCCGCGAGCTAGCTGAATGGCCAATCTGGATTTTTGTCCTGTAGTGCTCCAGCTGGCATGACTGTTCGGCTCCCCTGCATGCTCTGCACGTGTGCAACTTTTGGCGGCTTGCAAGCCGCGAGCCTCCCGCGAGTCCCAGCCGCGAGTCTCTTTTTCACTCCACTGTCTTGAGCATTTCTTCACACTCTCTCACACACTACCCTTACATGATTCCCACCTAAATACAGGATTTCTAAGTGCTGTATTACAAGCAAATTTGTTATGGAATAAATCCAACACATGGTTAATTAAATTCAACCTTACAAATATAGCTAAAAAATATCAATTAAATAAAATAAATCTTATATTCAATGCTCATATGTATTTGTGAAAATTCTTTATTCTTTACTTTGAATCAGTATAGTTAAAAACAATTAAATAAAATACATCATATATTCAATAATCAAATATATTTGTGATAATTCTTTACTTGAGATCAGTAATATAATAGAAATAAAACTGTAACAACTGTAAACAAATTTCAATAGTTAAAATACGCAAAATAAAATCAATTAGGATAAGGTTACTTACCTCAACTAGCATACGACAAAAGAATTTCTTCTTAATCCTTCCTCTAAAATCCTTGGATATCACCTAAAACAATTTTTAGATAAATTTACTTCAAAATAAAATTTTAAAATAAACTTGCAAGGTACTCGACCAAAAGAAAATTTTCTAAAATATCCAATAATTCTCCACTTTCATCTCATACCAAAAATCCACATATTTATATCATATATATTCTTTACTTTCTGCCACAAATAGTTTCCTAGGGATATTCATATCATATATATTCTTTACTCTTTACTTTCTGCCACAAATAGTTTCCTAGGGATATTCATATCATATATATTCTTTACTTTCTGCCACAAATAGGTATCATATATTTTCTTTACTTTCTGCCACAAATAGTTTCCTAGGGTTATAGACTATAGAATACCTATAGGGTCAAAAGTCAATTTATAAAAAACAACACCTGAACACAATTACGTTTACACCTTTCATTTTGTTTTTTTTTTAACATGTGATAACTGATAACTTGTCACGCCTCAAAGCCTAGACTAGTTACTATTCTTTTTTATTTCTCATGCTCCCTAACTCCATCACTTCGGTATAAAGGCCTGTCCAAAAACCTGACCCATGAAGCCTAAAAATTCTATTTCCACTCAACGCAACAAAAGGCATAGATAAGATTAAGTTACTGAAGATAAAAAAAAAATATGCAGTAACAGTGTTTACTTTACCCAAAAATAAATTCAAACTTTTCTTTATTTGCATCACTAAAACTCTTGAATGATTAAATAGCTTCACTATTGGCCAAAATACCCACATAAAAAGTACTCTAACCCCAAATAAAGTTTAGATTTGACAAGAAAGAGATTTTTAGGCTCTTACCTTAATTGTGCAGTCAAACCTTCTCAACTCAAGTATTTTTGGGTAGTCTTCTCTCTCAAAACATTTTCCATATAAATTGACATAATAAGCTTTAATATAGTTAGGGTTTCAACCTTATTTTCTAAAACTCCCTTATAATTATAAATTATCAAATTGACCCCACAAGAGATTTACTTAAATACCCTTCCTTTTTTTTTTTTTTTTTTTTCCGGGTATTACAAGTTGAGCTAACAGTAACTCACTCTATTATTAAATATTTTATAGATAGACTCACCTCATGTAATGACACAAGGACAAAACTTAGGTACAGTATCTTAGGTATTGTTCCTTATGTTCCCCTCTTGAGATTCAGCCATATGGCTTCTTAATTAAAAAAATACAATTTCATCTCATGAGAAAAATTCACATGGCAGAATTTTAAGAGGAGAATCTAAGGAACAACACTTAAGTATTGTACCTAAGTCTTATCCATGACACAAATGCCCTATGATGTTCCATAATTACAAGAATACCCTTTGACTTCACAAAAATAAATTATCCTTACACTCCATAGAAATTATACAAATTTCCCCACATTTTTTAATTACAAAAAAATGCCAAACTTCACATAAGTTATAGAAATGTCCCTAAGATCACTAAAATTATTGAAACACCCTCACCTTTCATCAAAATTACTGATATGCCCTCAAACCTTGTAGATGTTATCAAAATGCCCTTAATTACAGCAAGATGACCACAATGCCCCTAAAACTTCCAAATTATAAAAATAACCCAAAATTATTCATAAATGACCACAATACCTCTAAACATTAAAAGATAAAATATTTGCTCCATTTCGAAAATCAAAATAATTAGAAAACTCCAAAAAAATCATCAAAATTACCTATGGTTTTGGATCCCCAAATCTTCCATGTTTGCTGCCAAGTTGGGATCAAAGTCAATGTGCTCAAGATGCACATCATGAAAGTCCTCGACTAATGGATTAGTGTGTGACTCTGAAGGAGTGCACAAATTGATAAAGAAATCCCCCTGCATTATTAGAGCCTTATTCTTCTCTTTCATGGGTGTATTTTCTTCCATTTGGCGCTGCAACACAATTGTAAACACACAATTTTGTTCTAGTTAATAATCAAATCTCCAAGCTCTAATGATGATGGTTAAATAGAAATAGAACATTTCTTGAGAACTTATTGTAACACAAATCAAAAGGGGCTCAAAAGTGCTTTGGTCATAACTCTTAATAAATGCATTGAATTTTTGTAGTTGAAATTAACTTAATTTGAAAGTAAACATCCAAAATTTTGACATGAGTACTAATTTTATCTATTTAAATATAAAATTACAAAAATATGATTTCCACCCCCCCCCCCCTTCTCCCCTCTTTCTAATGTGGTTTTATTGTGCAACTCACAAAATTATAAGATTAATTTCTCTAAACTGGTCAAACCCTACTTTTCATGAATTTTGCTAACCCAGAATTATGTTTATACTTTTGAAGTCTATAATATCAAACTAGAATATAATTATGGCCAACACATTAGTTTCTAACAATTAATTTTAATGTTTTGAAGAATAAGGAAAACCTTAGGCCTTTATTGCCCTTATCGTTGCCCGAAGTTGATATACCCTTTGGTCTCTTGTCTCACCTGTTAATTGCTCCACAAATTTCTGCTTGAACATCCTTAGTTACTTTTGTGCATATTTTGATACCTTCACGTTTAAATTTTCCCAAGTGTGCTTTGATCCTTGAAGCACCTCCAGAACGTTCCAACTCACAAAACTTGCATCGAAATCGATTTTTCTTTAGGCCCTCAACATACTTCCAGTCTGATTCATCTCTTTCTCTACCAAAAAAATATAATAATAAAAAGAAGAAGAAGATAATATCATAATGAAATATAAACCAATTTAAATAAATGAATCTACAAAATTAAATATCAAGAAAAGTGTATATAACCACATTGAATTTGTGTATGCGATCCAACAAAATATTGCCGGTTCTCAAAAAAAAAAAAAAAAAAAAAATATTGCCAAGTGTTTTTTCCTTTTCAAAAAGTGTGCATTGCAATTTATTATTGAATATATATATAAATAAAAGCATGAAAGTAATCAATTTGCAAATGTGCTTGAATGAATGAAGTAAAGTGATGTTATATAGTGAATATACTGCATATTTGAAGGGGGGGGGGGGGGACTTTATTTTTAGTGAAAATAAGCTTTGCATTTATACTTTTTTTACTCAGTCATTTATCATAAAAGATAGGGAAAATTACAATTTACTTCTGAAGGACTTACGGGAATACGAGTGTACAAACCCTTATTCTCCTCTTTCATTAATATATTTTCTTCCATCAACTCACCTATACACACCCAATTTTGTACCTATTAATAACTAAATCTTCAAAATGTAATGATGACAAGATAAAGAGAAATAGAACATTTCTTGAGAACTAATTGTGAACATGGTCCCCACCAACACCCCCCCCCCCCCCCCCCCAAAAAAAAAAAAAAACCCCCCCCCCCCCACCAAAAAAAAAAAAAAAACTCACTCTTTTGCTTATATCTTAGAAAATAAAATAAAATTGTAGTTGTAATTAATTTAATTTGAAAGTAGACATCCAAGGTTTTGACATGAGTGCTAATTTGACCTATTTTGAATATAAAATTACCGAAATAAAACTATAAAATAATTATGGCCAATAGATTAGTTTCTAAAAATTGATTTGAAGGTTTTGAAGAATAAGGGAATCCTTAGACCTTATTGCCCTTACCATTGTTGCTAGAAGTTGATATACCCTTAGGTCTCTTGTTTGACCTTTTAATTGCTCCACAAATTTCTGCTTGAACTTCTTCAGTTACTTTTGTACATATATTGATACCTTCACGTTTAACTTTAGCCAAGTGTGCTTTGATCCTTGCATCACCTCCAGAAAGACTAAGTTCACAAAATTTACATCTGAATCGATTTTTCTTTAGGCCCTCAGCATACTTCCAAGCTAATTCTTCTCTTTTTCTACCCATATTTCTTTTTTCCTTACAAAAAAATAAAAGAAAGAAAATAATATCAGAATGAAATATAAACTAATTTAAATAAAATAGATCTATAAAAGAGTAAAAAATAAATTTATTTTTAGTGAAAATAAGTGCTGCATTTATAATTTTTTTACTCAGTGCTTCTTGATCTTCATCGTGTGATGAACTAAAGAACTTTGCAGCCAACATCTTTCTCAAGTCGGTGATTAAGTCGCGTATTGAGACCCGCACATCTATTGGTTAGTCACGTACTGAGAGTCGTGCATCATTGGTTAGTCACGTACTAAGATCCGTGCAAAAGGGGCGGCGTTCATAGGACAAAATGGGCTTCTACCCTTTTCAGGCAAATTAATTAGTCTTTTGCCCTTCTTCCCAAACTAAATAGGGAAATACCCCTCTTTTGAAAATCGAGTTTTTCAAAATCGATTTAAGCCCTATAGTGACGTTTTCAAGGACCTATAGTGACGTTTATAATGACCTATAGTGGCATTTTATAACTTGATATCCATGAAATCGAGTTATAGGCAATTTTATTGCCTATAACTCGATTTCATGGATATCAAGTTATAAAACGTCACTATAGGTTCTTAAAATGTCACTATAGGTCCTTAAAAACGTCACCATAGGGCTCTAGAAATTTTTTTTTTTTTAACTCGATTTTGAGAAATTCGATTTTCAAAAGAGGGGTATTTCCCTATTTATAATGGGAAGAAGGGCAAAAGGCTAATTAATTTGCCCAAAAAGGGCAGAAACCCATTTTGTTCGGCGTTCATATATTGAAGAGTTCAGAGGTTCTGAAGCGATAGAAGGTTTCTGCTGTAAGTTCATCTATGGGGATTGTAGAGTCTAGGGACAAAGGTTTTGTACTAGATCTGAAACTTCTCTTTACTATAGTGAATTTCTTTTCGGGAAGGTTTCCCCCCAGATTTTTTTACTGTGAAAACTAGTTTGTTACATTGGTTTTCCTAGATCATCATATCTTCTCTTATTTATTTTTTCTGCTGCATGATATTGACATGATATTGATGTTTGTTTGTTTTAATAAGGTTTATTCGTAATAAATCTAATTAACAACTTGGGTTTAAAACTTGTTAATTCTATCAACCAATGTCTAAATTTCCCAACAAGTGGTATCAGAGTGGGTACACTTAGATTGGATTAATTTCCTGAGTTTGATCCTTGACCCCCGTTGTCATGGATCGTGAACAATCTCTTTTGATTCCTCCTTTATTTGATGGCACTAATTATGCATACTGGAAAGTTTGTATAAAAGTTTTTTTTTGCAGGCTCTAGGTGAACAGGTATGGCAAGCTGTTGAAGTTGGTTGGATTAAACCAAAGGAAGCGCCAGTGGATTGGGATGAAGCAACAATTAATGCAGCAAATTTCAACAGTAAGGCCTTGAATGCTTTGTTTTGTAGGGTGACCAATGAGGAATTTAAGAGAATATCATCCACAGAAGTTGCCAAGGAAGCATGGACTATTCTTGAGACCACCTATGAAGGTACCAAGGCTGTAAAGACTATGAAGATTCAAAGACTCACTAGTAGTTTTGAAGAAATAAGGATGGAGGAGGATGAGACCTTTGATGAGTTCTATGCTATACTCAAGGATATTGTGAATTTTGCCTTCAACCTTGGAGAATCTATAGCGAAATCCAAAATTATTAGGAAACTCCTTAGGTCCTTACCGGAAAGATTCCATGCCAAGACCACTACCATTGAAGAAGTAAAGGACATTGATCAAATTCCTTTGACTAAGCTTGTAGGGAACCTTCAAACCTATGAGATGGGATTAGGTTTAACGGGAAAAGGTGGAAAGAGTAGAAACTTGGCTCTTAATAGTATAGAGGAAGAGATTGAGGACTCTAAAGATGAAGATAGAAGTGAAGATGAAGATGAAGATGAGGATGAGGATGAGATCTAACCTTCATAACTCATGAGATTATCAAGCTTCTTCAATTTAGGAAAAAGGATAAGGGCAAACCTCCTAGGAAATCTAAATCCTCTAGGAAGGGTAAGAGTGAGAAACCCGTCATCCAGTGCCATGAGTGCAAAGATTTTGGACATATAAGGATAGAGTGCCCAAACTACCTTATGAAAAAAAAGACCAAGAAGTTAAAAGATAAAGGGTTGGTTGCTACCAGGAGTGATACTGAAAATGACTCTTCTGATGAGTATATGGATGAATGTGGTCATTTTATAGCTTTTGCTGCCTCAATCGATAAGGTGATTGTGGAGAGTGCTAGTGATAGTGAGGATTCTTCTGATGATGAAGTACCTAAGAAGATGACCTTTCAGGAAGCTTATGATAAGCTATGCACTGAATTTATAAAATTTGAAAAGACTTCTCATCTTTGTAGAAAAGAGCTTAATGAGGTAAAAACTGAAAAAGCTGATTTGTTAGTCAAACTAGATGAGACTACAAGGTTAGTTGAGACTCTTGTTGTGGAGAACACCTCATTAGAAGAGAAGGTTAAGAATCTTGAGGTTAAGCTTAGTCAAGCTAGAACTCAAATAGAGAGGACGTCTAGTGCAAAGCTTGATGAGGTCTTGAGTGCTCAAAAGCCTAGTTCTGATAAGACTGGTTTAGGATATGCTATTTCCTCCAGCCCCTCCTCTTCCACGGCTTCTAGATCGAGGACCATCTTTGTGCCCCAATCTGGGAAAGGTGATAAAGGTACGAAATCTAAAACTAATTTGGCTAATTCTAAATCCTTTGTTAGACCTCATGTTTGTCACCATTATGGTGTTTCTGGACACATTCGTCCTAATTGCTTTAAGTTGTATCCTTAAAAGCAAGTGTCCAAACGATCACATATTTCCTCTTGATGAGAATGCAAATTGGCATATTTTTCTACCTTAATATTTAGTCTTTTATATTTA